>NW_028249578.1:0-52000 GCF_964263255.1 Lissotriton vulgaris
ATCTCTTTTGTCAAAAATCAGCTGTTTTTGATTGAACATTAAATGCCTCCAAATAGTATTTAATTCACTTCCCGAGCCCCTGGAAGCATGAAAATCACTTTAAACATGCTAATTTTAGCTCTAACACTGATGATCCACCTACAAATGTGAACTGACGTTCAAAAATAAAACATTTGAAAACGGACCATTTTCCACATTTCTGAAGCATGACGTAATGGGGGGGTGTTATCTCTTTTGTCGAAAATCAGCCGTTTTTGCTCGAACATTAAATGCCTCCAAATGGTATTTAATTAACTTCCCGGGGTGAAGAAACACTTTTTGAGAACTCAGAATGAGTAAATTGGCCATTTTCATGCACTTTTAACCATTCCATAAATCTTGTGTTTAGGGCCCCTGGAAGCATGAAAATCACTTTAAACATGCTAATTTTAGCTCTAACACTGATGATCCACCTACAAATGTGAACTGACGTTCAAAAATAAAACATTTGAAAACGGACCATTTTCCACATTTCTGAAGCATGACGTAATGGGGGGGTGTTATCTCTTTTGTCAAAAATCAGCTGTTTTTGATTGAACATTAAATGCCTCCAAATAGTATTTAATTCACTTCCCGAGCCCCTGGAAGCATGAAAATCACTTTAAACATGCTAATTTTAGCTCTAACACTGATGATCCACCTACAAATGTGAACTGACATTCAAAAATAAAACATTTGAAAACGGACCATTTTCCACATTTCTGAAGCATGACGTAATGGGGGGGTGTTATCTCTTTTGTCGAAAATCAGCCGTTTTTGCTCGAACATTAAATGCCTCCAAATGGTATTTAATTAACTTCCCGGGGTGGAGAAACCCTTTTTGAGAACTCAGAGTGAGTAAATTGGCCATTTTCATGCACTTTTAACCATTCCATAAATCTTGTGTTTAGGGCCCCTGGAAGCATGAAAATCACTTTAAACATGCTAATTTTAGCTCTAACACTGATGATCCACCTACAAATGTGAACTGACGTTAAAAAATAAAACATTTGAAAACGGACCATTTTCCACATTTCTGAAGCATGACGTAATGGGGGGGTGTTATCTCTTTTGTCAAAAATCAGCTGTTTTTGATTGAACATTAAATGCCTCCAAATAGTATTTAATTCACTTCCCGAGCCCCTGGAAGCATGAACATCACTATAAACATGCTAATTTTAGCTCTAACACTGATGATCCACCTACAAATGTGAACTGACGTTCCAAAATAAAACATTTGAAAACGGACCATTTTCCACATTTCTGAAGCATGACTCAATGGGGGGGGGTGTTATCTCTTTTGTCGAAAATCAGCCGTTTCTGCTCGAACATTAAATGCCTCCAAATGGTATTTAATTAACTTCCCGGGGTGAAGAAACACTTTTTGAGAACTCAGAGTGAGTAAATTTGCCATTTTCATGCACTTTTAACCATTCCATAAATCTTGTGTTTAGGGCCCCTGGAAGCATGAAAATCACTTTAAACATGCTAATTTTAGCTCTAACACTGATGATCCACCTACAAATGTGAACTGACGTTCAAAAATAAAACATTTGAAAACGGACCATTTTCCACATTTCTGAAGCATGACGTAATGGGGGGGTGTTATCTCTTTTGTCAAAAATCAGATGTTTTTGATTGAACATTAAATGCCTCCAAATAGTATTTCATTCATTTCCCGAGCCCCTGGAAGCATGAAAATCACTTTAAACATGCTAATTTTAGCTCTAACACTGATGATTCACCTACAAATGTGAACTGATGTTCAAAAATAAAACATTTCAAAACGGACCATTTTCCACATTTCTGAAGCATGACGTAATGGGGGGGTGTTATCTCTTTTGTCGAAAATCAGACGTTTTTGCTCGAACATTAAATGCCTCCAAATAGTACTTAATTAACTTCCCGGGGTGAAGAAACCCTTTTTGAGAACTCAGAGTGAGTAAATTGGCCATTTTCATGCACTTTTAACCATTCCATAAATCTTGTGTTTAGGGCCCCTGGAAGCATGAAAATCACTTTAAACATGCTAATTTTAGCTCTAACACTGATGATCCACCTACAAATGTGAACTGACGTTCAAAAATAAAACATTTGAAAACGGACCATTTTCCACATTTCTGAAGCATGACGTAATGGGGGGGTGTTATCTCTTTTGTCAAAAATCAGATGTTTTTGATTGAACATTAAATGCCTCCAAATAGTATTTAATTCACTTCCCGAGCCCCTGGAAGCATGAAAATCACTTTAAACATGCTAATTTTAGCTCTAACACTGATGATCCACCTACAAATGTGAACTGATGTTCAAAAATAAAACATTTGAAAACGGACCATTTTCCACATTTCTGAAGCATGACGTAATGGGGGGGTGTTATCTCTTTTGTCAAAAATCAGCTGTTTTTGATTGAACATTAAATGCCTCCAAATAGTATTTAATTCACTTCCCGAGCCCCTGGAAGCATGAAAATCACTTTAAACATGCTAATTTTAGCTCTAACACTGATGATCCACCTACAAATGTGAACTGATGTTCAAAAATAAAACATTTGAAAACGGACCATTTTCCACATTTCTGAAGCATGACGTAATGGGGGGATGTTATCTCTTTTGTCGAAAATCAGCCGTTTTTGCTCGAACATTAAATGCCTCCAAATGGTATTTAATTAACTTCCCGGGGTGAAGAAACCCTTTTTGAGAACTCAGAGTGAGTAAATTGGCCATTTTCATGCACTTTTAACCATTTCATAAATCTTGTGTTTAGGGCCCCTGGAAGCATGAAAATCACTTTAAACATGCTAATTTTAGCTCTAACACTGATGATCCACCTACAAATGTGAACTGACGTTCAAAAATAAAACATTTGAAAACGGACCATTTTCCACATTTCTGAAGCATGACGTAATGGGCGGGTGTTATCTCTTTTGTCAAAAATCAGCTGTTTTTGCTTGAACATTAAATGCCTCCAAATAGTATTTAATTCACTTCCCGAGCCCCTGGAAGCATGAAAATCACTTTAAACATGCTAATTTTAGCTCTAACACTGATGATCCACCTACAAATGTGAACTGACGTTCAAAAATAAAACATTTGAAAACGGACCATTTTCCACATTTCTGAAGCATGACGTAATGGGGGGGTGTTATCTCTTTTGTCGAAAATCAGACGTTTTTGCTCGAACATTAAATGCCTCCAAATAGTACTTAATTAACTTCCCGGGGTGAAGAAACCCTTTTTGAGAACTCAGAGTGAGTAAATTGGCCATTTTCATGCACTTTTAACCATTCCATAAATCTTGTGTTTAGGGCCCCTGGAAGCATGAAAATCACTTTAAACATGCTAATTTTAGCTCTAACACTGATGATCCACCTACAAATGTGAACTGATGTTCAAAAATAAAACATTTGAAAACGGACCATTTTCCACATTTCTGAAGCATGACGTAATGGGGGGGTGTTATCTCTTTTGTCAAAAATCAGATGTTTTTGATTGAACATTAAATGCCTCCAAATAGTATTTAATTCACTTCCCGAGCCCCTGGAAGCATGAAAATCACTTTAAACATGCTAATTTTAGCTCTAACACTGATGATCCACCTACAAATGTGAACTGATGTTCAAAAATAAAACATTTGAAAACGGACCATTTTCCACATTTCTGAAGCATGACGTAATGGGGGGGTGTTATCTCTTTTGTCAAAAATCAGCTGTTTTTGATTGAACATTAAATGCCTCCAAATAGTATTTAATTCACTTCCCGAGCCCCTGGAAGCATGAAAATCACTTTAAACATGCTAATTTTAGCTCTAACACTGATGATCCACCTACAAATGTGAACTGATGTTCAAAAATAAAACATTTGAAAACTGACCATTTTCCAGATTTCTGAAGCATGACGTAATGGGGGGATGTTATCTCTTTTGTCGAAAATCAGCCGTTTTTGCTCGAACATTAAATGCCTCCAAATGGTATTTAATTAACTTCCCGGGGTGAAGAAAACCCTTTTTGAGAACTCAGAGTGAGTAAATTGGCCATTTTCATGCACTTTTAACCATTTCATAAATCTTGTGTTTAGGGCCCCTGGAAGCATGAAAATCACTTTAAACATGCTAATTTTAGCTCTAACACTGATGATCCACCTACAAATGTGAACTGACGTTCAAAAATAAAACATTTGAAAACGGACCATTTTCCACATTTCTGAAGCATGACGTAATGGGGGGGTGTTATCTCTTTTGTCAAAAATCAGCTGTTTTTGCTTGAACATAAAATGCCTCCAAATAGTATTTAATTCACTTCCCGAGCCCCTGGAAGCATGAAAATCACTTTAAACATGCTAATTTTAGCTCTAACACTGATGATCCACCTACAAATGTGAACTGACGTTCAAAAATAAAACATTTGAAAACGGACCATTTTCCACATTTCTGAAGCATGACGTAATGGGGGGGTGTTATCTCTTTTGTCGAAAATCAGCTTTTTTGCTCGAACATTAAATGCCTCCAAATGGTATTTAATTAACTTCCCGGGGTGAAGAAACCCTTTTTGAGAACTCAGAGTGAGTAAATTGGCCATTTTCATGCACTTTTAACCATTCCATAAATCTTGTGTTTAGGGCCCCTGGAAGCATGAAAATCACTTTAAACATGCTAATTTTAGCTCTAACACTGATGATCCACCTACAAATGTGAACTGACGTTCAAAAATAAAACATTTGAAAATGGACCATTTTCAACATTTCTGAAGCATGACGTAATGGGGGGGTGTTATCTCTTTTGTCAAAAATCAGCTGTTTTTGCTTGAACATTAAATGCCTCCAAATAGTATTTAATTCACTTCCCGAGCCCCTGGAAGCATGAAAATCACTTTAAACATGCTAATTTTTGCTCTAACACTGATGATCCACCTACAAATGTGAACTGACGTTCAAAAATAAAACATTTGAAAACGGACCATTTTCCACATTTCTGAAGCATGACGTAATGGGGGGGTGTTATCTCTTTTGTCGAAAATCAGCCGTTTTTGCTCGAACATTAAATGCCTCCAAATGGTATTTAATTAACTTCCCGGGGTGAAGAAACCCTTTTTGAGAACTCAGAGTGAGTAAATTGGCCATTTTCAGGCACTTTTAACCATTCCATAAATCTTGTGTTTAGGGCCCCTGGAAGCATGAAAATCACTTTAAACATGCTAATTTTAGCTCCAACACTGATGATCCACCTGCAAATGTGAACTGACATTCAAAAATAAAACATTTTAAAACGGACCATTTTCCACATTTCTGAAGCATGACGTAATGGGGGGGTGTTATCTCTTTTGTCAAAAATCAGCTGTTTTTGATTGAACATTAAATGCCTCCAAATAGTATTTAATTCACTTCCTGAGCCCCTGGAAGCATGAAAATCACTTTAAACATGCTAATTTTAGCTCTAACACTGATGATCCACCTACAAATGTGAACTGACGTTCAAAAATAAAACATTTGAAAACGGACCATTTTCCACATTTCTGAAGCATGACGTAATGGGGGGGTGTTATCTCTTTTGTCGAAAATCAGCCGTTTTTGCTCGAACATTAAATGCCTCCAAATGGTATTTAATTAACTTCCCGGGGTGAAGAAACACTTTTTGAGAACTCAGAATGAGTAAATTGGCCATTTTCATGCACTTTTAACCATTCCATAAATCTTGTGTTTAGGGCCCCTGGAAGCATGAAAATCACTTTAAACATGCTAATTTTAGCTCTAACACTGATGATCCACCTACAAATGTGAACTGACGTTCAAAAATAAAACATTTGAAAACGGACCATTTTCCACATTTCTGAAGCATGACGTAATGGGGGGGTGTTATCTCTTTTGTCAAAAATCAGCTGTTTTTGATTGAACATTAAATGCCTCCAAATAGTATTTAATTCACTTCCCGAGCCCCTGGAAGCATGAAAATCACTTTAAACATGCTAATTTTAGCTCTAACACTGATGATCCACCTACAAATGTGAACTGACATTCAAAAATAAAACATTTGAAAACGGACCATTTTCCACATTTCTGAAGCATGACGTAATGGGGGGGTGTTATCTCTTTTGTCGAAAATCAGCCGTTTTTGCTCGAACATTAAATGCCTCCAAATGGTATTTAATTAACTTCCCGGGGTGGAGAAACCCTTTTTGAGAACTCAGAGTGAGTAAATTGGCCATTTTCATGCACTTTTAACCATTCCATAAATCTTGTGTTTAGGGCCCCTGGAAGCATGAAAATCACTTTAAACATGCTAATTTTAGCTCTAACACTGATGATCCACCTACAAATGTGAACTGACGTTAAAAAATAAAACATTTGAAAACGGACCATTTTCCACATTTCTGAAGCATGACGTAATGGGGGGGTGTTATCTCTTTTGTCAAAAATCAGCTGTTTTTGATTGAACATTAAATGCCTCCAAATAGTATTTAATTCACTTCCCGAGCCCCTGGAAGCATGAACATCACTATAAACATGCTAATTTTAGCTCTAACACTGATGATCCACCTACAAATGTGAACTGACGTTCCAAAATAAAACATTTGAAAACGGACCATTTTCCACATTTCTGAAGCATGACTCAATGGGGGGGGGTGTTATCTCTTTTGTCGAAAATCAGCCGTTTCTGCTCGAACATTAAATGCCTCCAAATGGTATTTAATTAACTTCCCGGGGTGAAGAAACACTTTTTGAGAACTCAGAGTGAGTAAATTTGCCATTTTCATGCACTTTTAACCATTCCATAAATCTTGTGTTTAGGGCCCCTGGAAGCATGAAAATCACTTTAAACATGCTAATTTTAGCTCTAACACTGATGATCCACCTACAAATGTGAACTGACGTTCAAAAATAAAACATTTGAAAACGGACCATTTTCCACATTTCTGAAGCATGACGTAATGGGGGGGTGTTATCTCTTTTGTCAAAAATCAGATGTTTTTGATTGAACATTAAATGCCTCCAAATAGTATTTCATTCATTTCCCGAGCCCCTGGAAGCATGAAAATCACTTTAAACATGCTAATTTTAGCTCTAACACTGATGATTCACCTACAAATGTGAACTGATGTTCAAAAATAAAACATTTGAAAACGGACCATTTTCCACATTTCTGAAGCATGACGTAATGGGGGGGTGTTATCTCTTTTGTCGAAAATCAGACGTTTTTGCTCGAACATTAAATGCCTCCAAATAGTACTTAATTAACTTCCCGGGGTGAAGAAACCCTTTTTGAGAACTCAGAGTGAGTAAATTGGCCATTTTCATGCACTTTTAACCATTCCATAAATCTTGTGTTTAGGGCCCCTGGAAGCATGAAAATCACTTTAAACATGCTAATTTTAGCTCTAACACTGATGATCCACCTACAAATGTGAACTGACGTTCAAAAATAAAACATTTGAAAACGGACCATTTTCCACATTTCTGAAGCATGACGTAATGGGGGGGTGTTATCTCTTTTGTCAAAAATCAGATGTTTTTGATTGAACATTAAATGCCTCCAAATAGTATTTAATTCACTTCCCGAGCCCCTGGAAGCATGAAAATCACTTTAAACATGCTAATTTTAGCTCTAACACTGATGATCCACCTACAAATGTGAACTGATGTTCAAAAATAAAACATTTGAAAACGGACCATTTTCCACATTTCTGAAGCATGACGTAATGGGGGGGTGTTATCTCTTTTGTCAAAAATCAGCTGTTTTTGATTGAACATTAAATGCCTCCAAATAGTATTTAATTCACTTCCCGAGCCCCTGGAAGCATGAAAATCACTTTAAACATGCTAATTTTAGCTCTAACACTGATGATCCACCTACAAATGTGAACTGATGTTCAAAAATAAAACATTTGAAAACGGACCATTTTCCACATTTCTGAAGCATGACGTAATGGGGGGATGTTATCTCTTTTGTCGAAAATCAGCCGTTTTTGCTCGAACATTAAATGCCTCCAAATGGTATTTAATTAACTTCCCGGGGTGAAGAAACCCTTTTTGAGAACTAAGAGTGAGTAAATTGGCCATTTTCATGCACTTTTAACCATTTCATAAATCTTGTGTTTAGGGCCCCTGGAAGCATGAAAATCACTTTAAACATGCTAATTTTAGCTCTAACACTGATGATCCACCTACAAATGTGAACTGACGTTCAAAAATAAAACATTTGAAAACGGACCATTTTCCACATTTCTGAAGCATGACGTAATGGGCGGGTGTTATCTCTTTTGTCAAAAATCAGCTGTTTTTGCTTGAACATTAAATGCCTCCAAATAGTATTTAATTCACTTCCCGAGCCCCTGGAAGCATGAAAATCACTTTAAACATGCTAATTTTAGCTCTAACACTGATGATCCACCTACAAATGTGAACTGACGTTCAAAAATAAAACATTTGAAAACGGACCATTTTCCACATTTCTGAAGCATGACGTAATGGGGGGGTGTTATCTCTTTTGTCGAAAATCAGCCGTTTTTGCTCGAACATTAAATGCCTCCAAATGGTATTTAATTAACTTCCCGGGGTGGAGAAACCCTTTTTGAGAACTCAGAGTGAGTAAATTGGCCATTTTCATGCACTTTTAACCATTCCATAAATCTTGTGTTTAGGGCCCCTGGAAGCATGAAAATCACTTTAAACATGCTAATTTTAGCTCTAACACTGATGATCCACCTACAAATGTGAACTGACGTTAAAAAATAAAACATTTGAAAACGGACCATTTTCCACATTTCTGAAGCATGACGTAATGGGGGGGTGTTATCTCTTTTGTCAAAAATCAGCTGTTTTTGATTGAACATTAAATGCCTCCAAATAGTATTTAATTCACTTCCCGAGCCCCTGGAAGCATGAACATCACTATAAACATGCTAATTTTAGCTCTAACACTGATGATCCACCTACAAATGTGAACTGACGTTCCAAAATAAAACATTTGAAAACGGACCATTTTCCACATTTCTGAAGCATGACTCAATGGGGGGGGGTGTTATCTCTTTTGTCGAAAATCAGCCGTTTCTGCTCGAACATTAAATGCCTCCAAATGGTATTTAATTAACTTCCCGGGGTGAAGAAACACTTTTTGAGAACTCAGAGTGAGTAAATTTGCCATTTTCATGCACTTTTAACCATTCCATAAATCTTGTGTTTAGGGCCCCTGGAAGCATGAAAATCACTTTAAACATGCTAATTTTAGCTCTAACACTGATGATCCACCTACAAATGTGAACTGACGTTCAAAAATAAAACATTTGAAAACGGACCATTTTCCACATTTCTGAAGCATGACGTAATGGGGGGGTGTTATCTCTTTTGTCAAAAATCAGATGTTTTTGATTGAACATTAAATGCCTCCAAATAGTATTTAATTCACTTCCCGAGCCCCTGGAAGCATGAAAATCACTTTAAACATGCTAATTTTAGCTCTAACACTGATGATTTACCTACAAATGTGAACTGATGTTCAAAAATAAAACATTTGAAAACGGACCATTTTCCAAATTTCTGAAGCATGACGTAATGGGGGGGTGTTATCTCTTTTGTCGAAAATCAGACGTTTTTGCTCGAACATTAAATGCCTCCAAATAGTACTTAATTAACTTCCCGGGGTGAAGAAACCCTTTTTGAGAACTCAGAGTGAGTAAATTGGCCATTTTCATGCACTTTTAACCATTCCATAAATCTTGTGTTTAGGGCCCCTGGAAGCATGAAAATCACTTTAAACATGCTAATTTTAGCTCTAACACTGATGATCCACCTACAAATGTGAACTGACGTTCAAAAATAAAACATTTGAAAACGGACCATTTTCCACATTTCTGAAGCATGACGTAATGGGGGGGTGTTATCTCTTTTGTCAAAAATCAGATGTTTTTGATTGAACATTAAATGCCTCCAAATAGTATTTAATTCACTTCCCGAGCCCCTGGAAGCATGAAAATCACTTTAAACATGCTAATTTTAGCTCTAACACTGATGATCCACCTACAAATGTGAACTGATGTTCAAAAATAAAACATTTGAAAACGGACCATTTTCCACATTTCTGAAGCATGACGTAATGGGGGGGTGTTATCTCTTTTGTCAAAAATCAGCTGTTTTTGATTGAACATTAAATGCCTCCAAATAGTATTTAATTCACTTCCCGAGCCCCTGGAAGCATGAAAATCACTTTAAACATGCTAATTTTAGCTCTAACACTGATGATCCACCTACAAATGTGAACTGATGTTCAAAAATAAAACATTTGAAAACGGACCATTTTCCAGATTTCTGAAGCATGACGTAATGGGGGGATGTTATCTCTTTTGTCGAAAATCAGCCGTTTTTGCTCGAACATTAAATGCCTCCAAATGGTATTTAATTAACTTCCCGGGGTGAAGAAAACCCTTTTTGAGAACTCAGAGTGAGTAAATTGGCCATTTTCATGCACTTTTAACCATTTCATAAATCTTGTGTTTAGGGCCCCTGGAAGCATGAAAATCACTTTAAACATGCTAATTTTAGCTCTAACACTGATGATCCACCTACAAATGTGAACTGACGTTCAAAAATAAAACATTTGAAAACGGACCATTTTCCACATTTCTGAAGCATGACGTAATGGGGGGGTGTTATCTCTTTTGTCAAAAATCAGCTGTTTTTGCTTGAACATTAAATGCCTCCAAATAGTATTTAATTCACTTCCCGAGCCCCTGGAAGCATGAAAATCACTTTAAACATGCTAATTTTAGCTCTAACACTGGTGATCCACCTACAAATGTGAACTGACGTTCAAAAATAAAACATTTGAAAACGGACCATTTTCCACATTTCTGAAGCATGACGTAATGGGGGGGTGTTATCTCTTTTGTCGAAAATCAGCCGTTTTTGCTCGAACATTAAATGCCTCCAAATGGTATTTAATTAACTTCCCGGGGTGAAGAAACCCTTTTTGAGAACTCAGAGTGAGTAAATTGGCCATTTTCATGCACTTTTAACCATTCCATAAATCTTGTGTTTAGGGCCCCTGGAAGCATGAAAATCACTTTAAACATGCTAATTTTAGCTCCAACACTGATGATCCACCTACAAATGTGAACTGACGTTCAAAAATAAAACATTTGAAAACGGACCATTTTCCACATTTCTGAAGCATGACGTAATGGGGGGGTGTTATCTCTTTTGTCGAAAATCAGCCGTTTTTGCTCGAACATTAAATGCCTCCAAATGGTATTTAATTAACTTCCCGGGGTGAAGAAACCCTTTTTGAGAACTCAGAGTGAGTAAATTGGCCATTTTCATGCACTTTTAACCATTCCATAAATCTTGTGTTTAGGGCCCCTGGAAGCATGAAAATCACTTTAAACATGCTAATTTTAGCTCCAACACTGATGATCCACCTACAAATGTGAACTGACATTCAAAAATAAAACATTTTAAAACGGACCATTTTCCACATTTCTGAAGCATGACGTAATGGGGGGGTGTTATCTCTTTTGTCAAAAATCAGCTGTTTTTGATTGAACATTAAATGCCTCCAAATAGTATTTAATTCACTTCCCGAGCCCCTGGAAGCATGAACATCACTATAAACATGCTAATTTTAGCTCTAACACTGATGATCCACCTACAAATGTGAACTGACGTTCCAAAATAAAACATTTGAAAACGGACCATTTTCCACATTTCTGAAGCATGACTTAATGGGGGGGGTGTTATCTCTTTTGTCGAAAATCAGCCGTTTCTGCTCGAACATTAAATGCCTCCAAATGGTATTTAATTAACTTCCCGGGGTGAAGAAACACTTTTTGAGAACTCAGAGTGAGTAAATTGGCCATTTTCATGCACTTTTAACCATTCCATAAATCTTGTGTTTAGGGCCCCTGGAAGCATGAAAATCACTTTAAACATGCTAATTTTAGCTCTAACACTGATGATCCACCTACAAATGTGAACTGACGTTCAAAAATAAAACATTTGAAAACGGACCATTTTCCACATTTCTGAAGCATGACGTAATGGGGGGGGTGTTATCTCTTTTGTCAAAAATCAGCTGTTTTTGATTGAACATTAAATGCCTCCAAATAGTATTTAATTCACTTCCCGAGCCCCTGGAAGCATGAAAATCACTTTAAACATGCTAATTTTAGCTCTAACACTGATGATCCACCTACAAATGTGAACTGACGTTCAAAATAAAACATTTGAAAACGGACCATTTTCCACATTTCTGAAGCATGACGTAATGGGGGGGTGTTATCTCTTTTGTCAAAAATCAGCTGTTTTTGATTGAACATTAAATGCCTCCAAATAGTATTTAATTCACTTCCCGAGCCCCTGGAAGCATGAACATCACTATAAACATGCTAATTTTAGCTCTAACACTGATGATCCACCTACAAATGTGAACTGACGTTCCAAAATAAAACATTTGAAAACGGACCATTTTCCACATTTCTGAAGCATGACTCAATGGGGGGGGGTGTTATCTCTTTTGTCGAAAATCAGCCGTTTCTGCTCGAACATTAAATGCCTCCAAATGGTATTTAATTAACTTCCCGGGGTGAAGAAACACTTTTTGAGAACTCAGAGTGAGTAAATTTGCCATTTTCATGCACTTTTAACCATTCCATAAATCTTGTGTTTAGGGCCCCTGGAAGCATGAAAATCACTTTAAACATGCTAATTTTAGCTCTAACACTGATGATCCACCTACAAATGTGAACTGACGTTCAAAAATAAAACATTTGAAAACGGACCATTTTCCACATTTCTGAAGCATGACGTAATGGGGGGGTGTTATCTCTTTTGTCAAAAATCAGATGTTTTTGATTGAACATTAAATGCCTCCAAATAGTATTTAATTCACTTCCCGAGCCCCTGGAAGCATGAAAATCACTTTAAACATGCTAATTTTAGCTCTAACACTGATGATTTACCTACAAATGTGAACTGATGTTCAAAAATAAAACATTTGAAAACGGACCATTTTCCAAATTTCTGAAGCATGACGTAATGGGGGGGTGTTATCTCTTTTGTCGAAAATCAGACGTTTTTGCTCGAACATTAAATGCCTCCAAATAGTACTTAATTAACTTCCCGGGGTGAAGAAACCCTTTTTGAGAACTCAGAGTGAGTAAATTGGCCATTTTCATGCACTTTTAACCATTCCATAAATCTTGTGTTTAGGGCCCCTGGAAGCATGAAAATCACTTTAAACATGCTAATTTTAGCTCTAACACTGATGATCCACCTACAAATGTGAACTGACGTTCAAAAATAAAACATTTGAAAACGGACCATTTTCCACATTTCTGAAGCATGACGTAATGGGGGGGTGTTATCTCTTTTGTCAAAAATCAGATGTTTTTGATTGAACATTAAATGCCTCCAAATAGTATTTAATTCACTTCCCGAGCCCCTGGAAGCATGAAAATCACTTTAAACATGCTAATTTTAGCTCTAACACTGATGATCCACCTACAAATGTGAACTGATGTTCAAAAATAAAACATTTGAAAACGGACCATTTTCCACATTTCTGAAGCATGACGTAATGGGGGGGTGTTATCTCTTTTGTCAAAAATCAGCTGTTTTTGATTGAACATTAAATGCCTCCAAATAGTATTTAATTCACTTCCCGAGCCCCTGGAAGCATGAAAATCACTTTAAACATGCTAATTTTAGCTCTAACACTGATGATCCACCTACAAATGTGAACTGATGTTCAAAAATAAAACATTTGAAAACGGACCATTTTCCAGATTTCTGAAGCATGACGTAATGGGGGGATGTTATCTCTTTTGTCGAAAATCAGCCGTTTTTGCTCGAACATTAAATGCCTCCAAATGGTATTTAATTAACTTCCCGGGGTGAAGAAAACCCTTTTTGAGAACTCAGAGTGAGTAAATTGGCCATTTTCATGCACTTTTAACCATTTCATAAATCTTGTGTTTAGGGCCCCTGGAAGCATGAAAATCACTTTAAACATGCTAATTTTAGCTCTAACACTGATGATCCACCTACAAATGTGAACTGACGTTCAAAAATAAAACATTTGAAAACGGACCATTTTCCACATTTCTGAAGCATGACGTAATGGGGGGGTGTTATCTCTTTTGTCAAAAATCAGCTGTTTTTGCTTGAACATTAAATGCCTCCAAATAGTATTTAATTCACTTCCCGAGCCCCTGGAAGCATGAAAATCACTTTAAACATGCTAATTTTAGCTCTAACACTGGTGATCCACCTACAAATGTGAACTGACGTTCAAAAATAAAACATTTGAAAACGGACCATTTTCCACATTTCTGAAGCATGACGTAATGGGGGGGTGTTATCTCTTTTGTCGAAAATCAGCCGTTTTTGCTCGAACATTAAATGCCTCCAAATGGTATTTAATTAACTTCCCGGGGTGAAGAAACCCTTTTTGAGAACTCAGAGTGAGTAAATTGGCCATTTTCATGCACTTTTAACCATTCCATAAATCTTGTGTTTAGGGCCCCTGGAAGCATGAAAATCACTTTAAACATGCTAATTTTAGCTCCAACACTGATGATCCACCTACAAATGTGAACTGACGTTCAAAAATAAAACATTTGAAAACGGACCATTTTCCACATTTCTGAAGCATGACGTAATGGGGGGGTGTTATCTCTTTTGTCGAAAATCAGCCGTTTTTGCTCGAACATTAAATGCCTCCAAATGGTATTTAATTAACTTCCCGGGGTGAAGAAACCCTTTTTGAGAACTCAGAGTGAGTAAATTGGCCATTTTCATGCACTTTTAACCATTCCATAAATCTTGTGTTTAGGGCCCCTGGAAGCATGAAAATCACTTTAAACATGCTAATTTTAGCTCCAACACTGATGATCCACCTACAAATGTGAACTGACATTCAAAAATAAAACATTTTAAAACGGACCATTTTCCACATTTCTGAAGCATGACGTAATGGGGGGGTGTTATCTCTTTTGTCAAAAATCAGCTGTTTTTGATTGAACATTAAATGCCTCCAAATAGTATTTAATTCACTTCCCGAGCCCCTGGAAGCATGAACATCACTATAAACATGCTAATTTTAGCTCTAACACTGATGATCCACCTACAAATGTGAACTGACGTTCCAAAATAAAACATTTGAAAACGGACCATTTTCCACATTTCTGAAGCATGACTTAATGGGGGGGGTGTTATCTCTTTTGTCGAAAATCAGCCGTTTCTGCTCGAACATTAAATGCCTCCAAATGGTATTTAATTAACTTCCCGGGGTGAAGAAACACTTTTTGAGAACTCAGAGTGAGTAAATTGGCCATTTTCATGCACTTTTAACCATTCCATAAATCTTGTGTTTAGGGCCCCTGGAAGCATGAAAATCACTTTAAACATGCTAATTTTAGCTCTAACACTGATGATCCACCTACAAATGTGAACTGACGTTCAAAAATAAAACATTTGAAAACGGACCATTTTCCACATTTCTGAAGCATGACGTAATGGGGGGGGTGTTATCTCTTTTGTCAAAAATCAGCTGTTTTTGATTGAACATTAAATGCCTCCAAATAGTATTTAATTCACTTCCCGAGCCCCTGGAAGCATGAAAATCACTTTAAACATGCTAATTTTAGCTCTAACACTGATGATCCACCTACAAATGTGAACTGACGTTCAAAATAAAACATTTGAAAACGGACCATTTTCCACATTTCTGAAGCATGACGTAATGGGGGGGTGTTATCTCTTTTGTCGAAAATCAGCCGTTTTTGCTCGAACATTAAATGCCTCCAAATGGTATTTAATTAACTTCCCGGGGTGAAGAAACCCTTTTTGAGAACTCAGAGTGAGTAAATTGGCCATTTTCATGCACTTTTAACCATTCCATAAATCTTGTGTTTAGGGCCCCTGGAAGCATGAAAATCACTTTAAACATGCTAATTTTAGCTCTAACACTGATGATCCACCTACAAATGTGAACTGACGTTAAAAAATAAAACATTTGAAAACGGACCATTTTCCACATTTCTGAAGCATGACGTAATGGGGGGGTGTTATCTCTTTTGTCAAAAATCAGCTGTTTTTGATTGAACATTAAATGCCTCCAAATAGTATTTAATTCACTTCCCGAGCCCCTGGAAGCATGAAAATCACTTTAAACATGCTAATTTTAGCTCTAACACTGATGATCCACCTACAAATGTGAACTGATGTTCAAAAATAAAACATTTGAAAACGGACCATTTTCCACATTTCTGAAGCATGACGTAATGGGGGGGTGTTATCTCTTTTGTCGAAAATCAGACGTTTTTGCTCGAACATTAAATGCCTCCAAATAGTACTTAATTAACTTCCCGGGGTGAAGAAACCCTTTTTGAGAACTCAGAGTGAGTAAATTGGCCATTTTCATGCACTTTTAACCATTCCATAAATCTTGTGTTTAGGGCCCCTGGAAGCATGAAAATCACTTTAAACATGCTAATTTTAGCTCTAACACTGATGATCCACCTACAAATGTGAACTGACGTTCAAAAATAAAACATTTGAAAACGGACCATTTTCCACATTTCTGAAGCATGACGTAATGGGGGGGGTGTTATCTCTTTTGTCAAAAATCAGATGTTTTTGATTGAACATTAAATGCCTCCAAATAGTATTTAATTCACTTCCCGAGCCCCTGGAAGCATGAAAATCACTTTAAACATGCTAATTTTAGCTCTAACACTGATGATCCACCTACAAATGTGAACTGATGTTCAAAAATAAAACATTTGAAAACGGACCATTTTCCACATTTCTGAAGCATGACGTAATGGGGGGGTGTTATCTCTTTTGTCAAAAATCAGCTGTTTTTGATTGAACATTAAATGCCTCCAAATAGTATTTAATTCACTTCCCGAGCCCCTGGAAGCATGAAAATCACTTTAAACATGCTAATTTTAGCTCTAACACTGATGATCCACCTACAAATGTGAACTGATGTTCAAAAATAAAACATTTGAAAACGGACCATTTTCCACATTTCTGAAGCATGACGTAATGGGGGGATGTTATCTCTTTTGTCGAAAATCAGCCGTTTTTGCTCGAACATTAAATGCCTCCAAATGGTATTTAATTAACTTCCCGGGGTGAAGAAACCCTTTTTGAGAACTCAGAGTGAGTAAATTGGCCATTTTCATGCACTTTTAACCATTTCATAAATCTTGTGTTTAGGGCCCCTGGAAGCATGAAAATCACTTTAAACATGCTAATTTTAGCTCTAACACTGATGATCCACCTACAAATGTGAACTGACGTTCAAAAATAAAACATTTGAAAACGGACCATTTTCCACATTTCTGAAGCATGACGTAATAGGCGGGTGTTATCTCTTTTGTCAAAAATCAGCTGTTTTTGCTTGAACATTAAATGCCTCCAAATAGTATTTAATTCACTTCCCGAGCCCCTGAAAGCATGAAAATCACTTTAAACATGCTAATTTTAGCTCTAACACTGATGATCCACCTACAAATGTGAACTGACGTTCAAAAATAAAACATTTGAAAACGGACCATTTTCCACATTTCTGAAGCATGACGTAATGGGGGGGTGTTATCTCTTTTGTCGAAAATCAGCCGTTTTTGCTCGAACATTAAATGCCTCCAAATGGTATTTAATTAACTTCCCGGGGTGAAGAAACACTTTTTGAGAACTCAGAGTGAGTAAATTTGCCATTTTCATGCACTTTTAACCATTCCATAAATCTTGTGTTTAGGGCCCCTGGAAGCATGAAAATCACTTTAAACATGCTAATTTTAGCTCTAACACTGATGATCCACCTACAAATGTGAACTGACGTTCAAAAATAAAACATTTGAAAACGGACCATTTTCCACATTTCTGAAGCATGACGTAATGGGGGGGTGTTATCTCTTTTGTCAAAAATCAGATGTTTTTGATTGAACATTAAATGCCTCCAAATAGTATTTAATTCACTTCCCGAGCCCCTGGAAGCATGAACATCACTTTAAACATGCTAATTTTAGCTCTAACACTTTTGATTCACCTACAAATGTGAACTGATGTTCAAAAATAAAACATTTGAAAACGGACCATTTTCCACATTTCTGAAGCATGACGTAATGGGGGGGTGTTATCTCTTTTGTCGAAAATCAGACGTTTTTGCTCGAACATTAAATGCCTCCAAATAGTACTTAATTAACTTCCCGGGGTGAAGAAACCCTTTTTGAGAACTCAGAGTGAGTAAATTGGCCATTTTCATGCACTTTTAACCATTCCATAAATCTTGTGTTTAGGGCCCCTGGAAGCATGAAAATCACTTTAAACATGCTAATTTTAGCTCTAACACTGATGATCCACCTACAAATGTGAACTGACGTTCAAAAATAAAACATTTGAAAACGGACCATTTTCCACATTTCTGAAGCATGACGTAATGGGGGGGTGTTATCTCTTTTGTCAAAAATCAGATGTTTTTGATTGAACATTAAATGCCTCCAAATAGTATTTAATTCACTTCCCGAGCCCCTGGAAGCATGAAAATCACTTTAAACATGCTAATTTTAGCTCTAACACTGATGATCCACCTACAAATGTGAACTGATGTTCAAAAATAAAACATTTGAAAACGGACCATTTTCCACATTTCTGAAGCATGACGTAATGGGGGGGTGTTATCTCTTTTGTCAAAAATCAGCTGTTTTTGATTGAACATTAAATGCCTCCAAATAGTATTTAATTCACTTCCCGAGCCCCTGGAAGCATGAAAATCACTTTAAACATGCTAATTTTAGCTCTAACACTGATGATCCACCTACAAATGTGAACTGATGTTCAAAAATAAAACATTTGAAAACGGACCATTTTCCAGATTTCTGAAGCATGACGTAATGGGGGGATGTTATCTCTTTTGTCGAAAATCAGCCGTTTTTGCTCGAACATTAAATGCCTCCAAATGGTATTTAATTAACTTCCCGGGGTGAAGAAACCCTTTTTGAGAACTCAGAGTGAGTAAATTGGCCATTTTCATGCACTTTTAACCATTCCATAAATCTTGTGTTTAGGGCCCCTGGAAGCATGAAAATCACTTTAAACATGCTAATTTTAGCTCCAACACTGATGATCCACCTACAAATGTGAACTGACATTCAAAAATAAAACATTTTAAAACGGACCATTTTCCACATTTCTGAAGCATGACGTAATGGGGGGGTGTTATCTCTTTTGTCAAAAATCAGCTGTTTTTGATTGAACATTAAATGCCTCCAAATAGTATTTAATTCACTTCCCGAGCCCCTGGAAGCATGAACATCACTATAAACATGCTAATTTTAGCTCTAACACTGATGATCCACCTACAAATGTGAACTGACGTTCCAAAATAAAACATTTGAAAACGGACCATTTTCCACATTTCTGAAGCATGACTTAATGGGGGGGGTGTTATCTCTTTTGTCGAAAATCAGCCGTTTCTGCTCGAACATTAAATGCCTCCAAATGGTATTTAATTAACTTCCCGGGGTGAAGAAACACTTTTTGAGAACTCAGAGTGAGTAAATTGGCCATTTTCATGCACTTTTAACCATTCCATAAATCTTGTGTTTAGGGCCCCTGGAAGCATGAAAATCACTTTAAACATGCTAATTTTAGCTCTAACACTGATGATCCACCTACAAATGTGAACTGACGTTCAAAAATAAAACATTTGAAAACGGACCATTTTCCACATTTCTGAAGCATGACGTAATGGGGGGGGTGTTATCTCTTTTGTCAAAAATCAGCTGTTTTTGATTGAACATTAAATGCCTCCAAATAGTATTTAATTCACTTCCCGAGCCCCTGGAAGCATGAAAATCACTTTAAACATGCTAATTTTAGCTCTAACACTGATGATCCACCTACAAATGTGAACTGACGTTCAAAATAAAACATTTGAAAACGGACCATTTTCCACATTTCTGAAGCATGACGTAATGGGGGGGGTGTTATCTCTTTTGTCGAAAATCAGCCGTTTTTGCTCGAACATTAAATGCCTCCAAATGGTATTTAATTAACTTCCCGGGGTGAAGAAACCCTTTTTGAGAACTCAGAGTGAGTAAATTGGCCATTTTCATGCACTTTTAACCATTCCATAAATCTTGTGTTTAGGGCCCCTGGAAGCATGAAAATCACTTTAAACATGCTAATTTTAGCTCTAACACTGATGATCCACCTACAAATGTGAACTGACGTTAAAAAATAAAACATTTGAAAACGGACCATTTTCCACATTTCTGAAGCATGACGTAATGGGGGGGGTGTTATCTCTTTTGTCAAAAATCAGCTGTTTTTGATTGAACATTAAATGCCTCCAAATAGTATTTAATTCACTTCCCGAGCCCCTGGAAGCATAAAAATCACTTTAAACATGCTAATTTTAGCTCTAACACTGATGATCCACCTACAAATGTGAACTGATGTTCAAAAATAAAACATTTGAAAACGGACCATTTTCCACATTTCTGAAGCATGACGTAATGGGGGGTGTTATCTCTTTTGTCGAAAATCAGACGTTTTTGCTCGAACATTAAATGCCTCCAAATAGTACTTAATTAACTTCCCGGGGTGAAGAAACCCTTTTTGAGAACTCAGAGTGAGTAAATTGGCCATTTTCATGCACTTTTAACCATTCCATAAATCTTGTGTTTAGGGCCCCTGGAAGCATGAAAATCACTTTAAACATGCTAATTTTAGCTCTAACACTGATGATCCACCTACAAATGTGAACTGACGTTCAAAAATAAAACATTTGAAAACGGACCATTTTCCACATTTCTGAAGCATGACGTAATGGGGGGGTGTTATCTCTTTTGTCAAAAATCAGATGTTTTTGATTGAACATTAAATGCCTCCAAATAGTATTTAATTCACTTCCCGAGCCCCTGGAAGCATGAAAATCACTTTAAACATGCTAATTTTAGCTCTAACACTGATGATCCACCTACAAATGTGAACTGATGTTCAAAAATAAAACATTTGAAAACGGACCATTTTCCACATTTCTGAAGCATGACGTAATGGGGGGGTGTTATCTCTTTTGTCAAAAATCTGCTGTTTTTGATTGAACATTAAATGCCTCCAAATAGTATTTAATTCACTTCCCGAGCCCCTGGAAGCATGAAAATCACTTTAAACATGCTAATTTTAGCTCTAACACTGATGATCCACCTACAAATGTGAACTGATGTTCAAAAATAAAACATTTGAAAACGGACCATTTTCCACATTTCTGAAGCATGACGTAATGGGGGGATGTTATCTCTTTTGTCGAAAATCAGCCGTTTTTGCTCGAACATTAAATGCCTCCAAATGGTATTTAATTAACTTCCCGGGGTGAAGAAACCCTTTTTGAGAACTCAGAGTGAGTAAATTGGCCATTTTCATGCACTTTTAACCATTTCATAAATCTTGTGTTTAGGGCCCCTGGAAGCATGAAAATCACTTTAAACATGCTAATTTTAGCTCTAACACTGATGATCCACCTACAAATGTGAACTGACGTTCAAAAATAAAACATTTGAAAACGGACCATTTTCCACATTTCTGAAGCATGACGTAATAGGCGGGTGTTATCTCTTTTGTCAAAAATCAGCTGTTTTTGCTTGAACATTAAATGCCTCCAAATAGTATTTAATTCACTTCCCGAGCCCCTGAAAGCATGAAAATCACTTTAAACATGCTAATTTTAGCTCTAACACTGATGATCCACCTACAAATGTGAACTGACGTTCAAAAATAAAACATTTGAAAACGGACCATTTTCCACATTTCTGAAGCATGACGTAATGGGGGGGTGTTATCTCTTTTGTCGAAAATCAGCCGTTTTTGCTCGAACATTAAATGCCTCCAAATGGTATTTAATTAACTTCCCGGGGTGGAGAAACCCTTTTTGAGAACTCAGAGTGAGTAAATTGGCCATTTTCATGCACTTTTAACCATTCCATAAATCTTGTGTTTAGGGCCCCTGGAAGCATGAAAATCACTTTAAACATGCTAATTTTAGCTCTAACACTGATGATCCACCTACAAATGTGAACTGACGTTAAAAAATAAAACATTTGAAAACGGACCATTTTCCACATTTCTGAAGCATGACGTAATGGGGGGGTGTTATCTCTTTTGTCAAAAATCAGCTGTTTTTGATTGAACATTAAATGCCTCCAAATAGTATTTAATTCACTTCCCGAGCCCCTGGAAGCATGAACATCACTATAAACATGCTAATTTTAGCTCTAACACTGATGATCCACCTACAAATGTGAACTGACGTTCCAAAATAAAACATTTGAAAACGGACCATTTTCCACATTTCTGAAGCATGACTCAATGGGGGGGGGGTGTTATCTCTTTTGTCGAAAATCAGCCGTTTCTGCTCGAACATTAAATGCCTCCAAATGGTATTTAATTAACTTCCCGGGGTGAAGAAACACTTTTTGAGAACTCAGAGTGAGTAAATTTGCCATTTTCATGCACTTTTAACCATTCCATAAATCTTGTGTTTAGGGCCCCTGGAAGCATGAAAATCACTTTAAACATGCTAATTTTAGCTCTAACACTGATGATCCACCTACAAATGTGAACTGACGTTCAAAAATAAAACATTTGAAAACGGACCATTTTCCACATTTCTGAAGCATGACGTAATGGGGGGGTGTTATCTCTTTTGTCAAAAATCAGATGTTTTTGATTGAACATTAAATGCCTCCAAATAGTATTTAATTCACTTCCCGAGCCCCTGGAAGCATGAAAATCACTTTAAACATGCTAATTTTAGCTCTAACACTGATGATTCACCTACAAATGTGAACTGATGTTCAAAAATAAAACATTTGAAAACGGACCATTTTCCACATTTCTGAAGCATGACGTAATGGGGGGGTGTTATCTCTTTTGTCGAAAATCAGCCGTTTTTGCTCGAACATTAAATGCCTCCAAATGGTATTTAATTAACTTCCCGGGGTGAAGAAACCCTTTTTGAGAACTCAGAGTGAGTAAATTGGCCATTTTCATGCACTTTTAACCATTCCATAAATCTTGTGTTTAGGGCCCCTGGAAGCATGAAAATCACTTTAAACATGCTAATTTTAGCTCTAACACTGATGATCCACCTACAAATGTGAACTGACGTTAAAAAATAAAACATTTGAAAACGGACCATTTTCCACATTTCTGAAGCATGACGTAATGGGGGGGTGTTATCTCTTTTGTCAAAAATCAGCTGTTTTTGATTGAACATTAAATGCCTCCAAATAGTATTTAATTCACTTCCCGAGCCCCTGGAAGCATAAAAATCACTTTAAACATGCTAATTTTAGCTCTAACACTGATGATCCACCTACAAATGTGAACTGATGTTCAAAAATAAAACATTTGAAAACGGACCATTTTCCACATTTCTGAAGCATGACGTAATGGGGGGGTGTTATCTCTTTTGTCGAAAATCAGACGTTTTTGCTCGAACATTAAATGCCTCCAAATAGTACTTAATTAACTTCCCGGGGTGAAGAAACCCTTTTTGAGAACTCAGAGTGAGTAAATTGGCCATTTTCATGCACTTTTAACCATTCCATAAATCTTGTGTTTAGGGCCCCTGGAAGCATGAAAATCACTTTAAACATGCTAATTTTAGCTCTAACACTGATGATCCACCTACAAATGTGAACTGACGTTCAAAAATAAAACATTTGAAAACGGACCATTTTCCACATTTCTGAAGCATGACGTAATGGGGGGGTGTTATCTCTTTTGTCAAAAATCAGATGTTTTTGATTGAACATTAAATGCCTCCAAATAGTATTTAATTCACTTCCCGAGCCCCTGGAAGCATGAAAATCACTTTAAACATGCTAATTTTAGCTCTAACACTGATGATCCACCTACAAATGTGAACTGATGTTCAAAAATAAAACATTTGAAAACGGACCATTTTCCACATTTCTGAAGCATGACGTAATGGGGGGGTGTTATCTCTTTTGTCAAAAATCTGCTGTTTTTGATTGAACATTAAATGCCTCCAAATAGTATTTAATTCACTTCCCGAGCCCCTGGAAGCATGAAAATCACTTTAAACATGCTAATTTTAGCTCTAACACTGATGATCCACCTACAAATGTGAACTGATGTTCAAAAATAAAACATTTGAAAACGGACCATTTTCCACATTTCTGAAGCATGACGTAATGGGGGGATGTTATCTCTTTTGTCGAAAATCAGCCGTTTTTGCTCGAACATTAAATGCCTCCAAATGGTATTTAATTAACTTCCCGGGGTGAAGAAACCCTTTTTGAGAACTCAGAGTGAGTAAATTGGCCATTTTCATGCACTTTTAACCATTTCATAAATCTTGTGTTTAGGGCCCCTGGAAGCATGAAAATCACTTTAAACATGCTAATTTTAGCTCTAACACTGATGATCCACCTACAAATGTGAACTGACGTTCAAAAATAAAACATTTGAAAACGGACCATTTTCCACATTTCTGAAGCATGACGTAATAGGCGGGTGTTATCTCTTTTGTCAAAAATCAGCTGTTTTTGCTTGAACATTAAATGCCTCTAAATAGTATTTAATTCACTTCCCGAGCCCCTGAAAGCATGAAAATCACTTTAAACATGCTAATTTTAGCTCTAACACTGATGATCCACCTACAAATGTGAACTGACGTTCAAAAATAAAACATTTGAAAACGGACCATTTTCCACATTTCTGAAGCATGACGTAATGGGGGGGTGTTATCTCTTTTGTCGAAAATCAGCCGTTTTTGCTCGAACATTAAATGCCTCCAAATGGTATTTAATTAACTTCCCGGGGTGGAGAAACCCTTTTTGAGAACTCAGAGTGAGTAAATTGGCCATTTTCATGCACTTTTAACCATTCCATAAATCTTGTGTTTAGGGCCCCTGGAAGCATGAAAATCACTTTAAACATGCTAATTTTAGCTCTAACACTGATGATCCACCTACAAATGTGAACTGACGTTAAAAAATAAAACATTTGAAAACGGACCATTTTCCACATTTCTGAAGCATGACGTAATGGGGGGGTGTTATCTCTTTTGTCAAAAATCAGCTGTTTTTGATTGAACATTAAATGCCTCCAAATAGTATTTAATTCACTTCCCGAGCCCCTGGAAGCATGAACATCACTATAAACATGCTAATTTTAGCTCTAACACTGATGATCCACCTACAAATGTGAACTGACGTTCCAAAATAAAACATTTGAAAACGGACCATTTTCCACATTTCTGAAGCATGACTCAATGGGGGGGGGTGTTATCTCTTTTGTCGAAAATCAGCCGTTTCTGCTCGAACATTAAATGCCTCCAAATGGTATTTAATTAACTTCCCGGGGTGAAGAAACACTTTTTGAGAACTCAGAGTGAGTAAATTTGCCATTTTCATGCACTTTTAACCATTCCATAAATCTTGTGTTTAGGGCCCCTGGAAGCATGAAAATCACTTTAAACATGCTAATTTTAGCTCTAACACTGATGATCCACCTACAAATGTGAACTGACGTTCAAAAATAAAACATTTGAAAACGGACCATTTTCCACATTTCTGAAGCATGACGTAATGGGGGGGTGTTATCTCTTTTGTCAAAAATCAGCTGTTTTTGATTGAACATTAAATGCCTCCAAATAGTATTTAATTCACTTCCCGAGCCCCTGGAAGCATGAACATCACTATAAACATGCTAATTTTAGCTCTAACACTGATGATTCACCTACAAATGTGAACTGATGTTCAAAAATAAAACATTTGAAAACGGACCATTTTCCACATTTCTGAAGCATGACGTAATGGGGGGGTGTTATCTCTTTTGTCGAAAATCAGACGTTTTTGCTCGAACATTAAATGCCTCCAAATAGTACTTAATTAACTTCCCGGGGTGAAGAAACCCTTTTTGAGAACTCAGAGTGAGTAAATTGGCCATTTTCATGCACTTTTAACCATTCCATAAATCTTGTGTTTAGGGCCCCTGGAAGCATGAAAATCACTTTAAACATGCTAATTTTAGCTCTAACACTGATGATCCACCTACAAATGTGAACTGACGTTCAAAAATAAAACATTTGAAAACGGACCATTTTCCACATTTCTGAAGCATGACGTAATGGGGGGGTGTTATCTCTTTTGTCAAAAATCAGATGTTTTTGATTGAACATTAAATGCCTCCAAATAGTATTTAATTCACTTCCCGAGCCCCTGGAAGCATGAAAATCACTTTAAACATGCTAATTTTAGCTCTAACACTGATGATCCACCTACAAATGTGAACTGATGTTCAAAAATAAAACATTTGAAAACGGACCATTTTCCACATTTCTGAAGCATGACGTAATGGGGGGGTGTTATCTCTTTTGTCAAAAATCAGCTGTTTTTGATTGAACATTAAATGCCTCCAAATAGTATTTAATTCACTTCCAGAGCCCCTGGAAGCATGAAAATCACTTTAAACATGCTAATTTTAGCTCTAACACTGATGATCCACCTACAAATGTGAACTGATGTTCAAAAATAAAACATTTGAAAACGGACCATTTTCCAGATTTCTGAAGCATGACGTAATGGGGGGATGTTATCTCTTTTGTCGAAAATCAGCCGTTTTTGCTCGAACATTAAATGCCTCCAAATGGTATTTAATTAACTTCCCGGGGTGAAGAAACCCTTTTTGAGAACTCAGAGTGAGTAAATTGGCCATTTTCATGCACTTTTAACCATTTCATAAATCTTGTGTTTAGGGCCCCTGGAAGCATGAAAATCACTTTAAACATGCTAATTTTAGCTCTAACACTGATGATCCACCTACAAATGTGAACTGACGTTCAAAAATAAAACATTTGAAAACGGACCATTTTCCACATTTCTGAAGCATGACGTAATGGGGGGGTGTTATCTCTTTTGTCAAAAATCAGCTGTTTTTGATTGAACATTAAATGCCTCCAAATAGTATTTAATTCACTTCCCGAGCCCCTGGAAGCATGAACATCACTATAAACATGCTAATTTTAGCTCTAACACTGATGATCCACCTACAAATGTGAACTGACGTTCCAAAATAAAACATTTGAAAACGGACCATTTTCCACATTTCTGAAGCATGACTTAATGGGGGGGGTGTTATCTCTTTTGTCGAAAATCAGCCGTTTCTGCTCGAACATTAAATGCCTCCAAATGGTATTTAATTAACTTCCCGGGGTGAAGAAACACTTTTTGAGAACTCAGAGTGAGTAAATTGGCCATTTTCATGCACTTTTAACCATTCCATAAATCTTGTGTTTAGGGCCCCTGGAAGCATGAAAATCACTTTAAACATGCTAATTTTAGCTCTAACACTGATGATCCACCTACAAATGTGAACTGACGTTCAAAAATAAAACATTTGAAAACGGACCATTTTCCACATTTCTGAAGCATGACGTAATGGGGGGGGTGTTATCTCTTTTGTCAAAAATCAGCTGTTTTTGATTGAACATTAAATGCCTCCAAATAGTATTTAATTCACTTCCCGAGCCCCTGGAAGCATGAAAATCACTTTAAACATGCTAATTTTAGCTCTAACACTGATGATCCACCTACAAATGTGAACTGACGTTCAAAATAAAACATTTGAAAACGGACCATTTTCCACATTTCTGAAGCATGACGTAATGGGGGGGTGTTATCTCTTTTGTCGAAAATCAGCCGTTTTTGCTCGAACATTAAATGCCTCCAAATGGTATTTAATTAACTTCCCGGGGTGAAGAAACCCTTTTTGAGAACTCAGAGTGAGTAAATTGGCCATTTTCATGCACTTTTAACCATTCCATAAATCTTGTGTTTAGGGCCCCTGGAAGCATGAAAATCACTTTAAACATGCTAATTTTAGCTCTAACACTGATGATCCACCTACAAATGTGAACTGACGTTAAAAAATAAAACATTTGAAAACGGACCATTTTCCACATTTCTGAAGCATGACGTAATGGGGGGGTGTTATCTCTTTTGTCAAAAATCAGCTGTTTTTGATTGAACATTAAATGCCTCCAAATAGTATTTAATTCACTTCCCGAGCCCCTGGAAGCATGAAAATCACTTTAAACATGCTAATTTTAGCTCTAACACTGATGATCCACCTACAAATGTGAACTGATGTTCAAAAATAAAACATTTGAAAACGGACCATTTTCCACATTTCTGAAGCATGACGTAATGGGGGGTGTTATCTCTTTTGTCGAAAATCAGCCGTTTTTGCTCGAACATTAAATGCCTTCAAATGGTATTTAATTAACTTCCCGGGGTGAAGAAACACTTTTTGAGAACTCAGAGTGAGTAAATTGGCCATTTTCATGCACTTTTAACCATTCCATAAATCTTGTGTTTAGGGCCCCTGGAAGCATGAAAATCACTTTAAACATCCTAATTTTAGCTCTAACACTGATGATCCACCTACAAATGTGAACTGACGTTCAAAAATAAAACATTTGAAAACGGACCATTTTCCACATTTCTGAAGCATGACGTAATGGGGGGGTGTTATCTCTTTTGTCAAAAATCAGATGTTTTTGATTGAACATTAAATGCCTCCAAATAGTATTTAATTCACTTCCCGAGCCCCTGGAAGCATGAAAATCACTTTAAACATGCTAATTTTAGCTCTAACACTGATGATCCACCTACAAATGTGAACTGACGTTCAAAAATAAAACATTTGAAAACGGACCATTTTCCACATTTCTGAAGCATGACGTAATGGGGGGGTGTTATCTCTTTTGTTGAAAATCAGCCGTTTTTGCTCGAACATTAAATGCCTCCAAATGGTATTTAATTAACTTCCCGGGGTGAAGAAACCCTTTTTGAGAACTCAGAGTGAGTAAATTGGCCATTTTCATGCACTTTTAACCATTCCATAAATCTTGTGTTTAGGGCCCCTGGAAGCATGAAAATCACTTTAAACATGCTAATTTTAGCTCTAACACTGATGATCCACCTACAAATGTGAACTGACGTTAAAAAATAAAACATTTGAAAACGGACCATTTTCCATATTTCTGAAGCATGACGTAATGGGGGGGTGTTATCTCTTTTGTCAAAAATCAGCTGTTTTTGATTGAACATTAAATGCCTCCAAATAGTATTTAATTCACTTCCCGAGCCCCTGGAAGCATGAAAATCACTTTAAACATGCTAATTTTAGCTCTAACACTGATGATCCACCTACAAATGTGAACTGATGTTCAAAAATAAAACATTTGAAAACGGACCATTTTCCACATTTCTGAAGCATGACGTAATGGGGGGGTGTTATCTCTTTTGTCGAAAATCAGCCGTTTTTGCTCGAACATTAAATGCCTCCAAATGGTATTTAATTAACTTCCCGGGGTGAAGAAACCCTTTTTGAGAACTCAGAGTGAGTAAATTGGCCATTTTCATGCACTTTTAACCATTCCATAAATCTTGTGTTTAGGGCCCCTGGAAGCATGAAAATCACTTTAAACATGCTAATTTTAGCTCTAACACTGATGATCCACCTACAAATGTGAACTGACGTTCAAAAATAAAACATTTGAAAACGGACCATTTTCCACATTTCTGAAGCATGACGTAATGGGGGGGTGTTATCTCTTTTGTCGAAAATCAGCCGTTTTTGCTCGAACATTAAATGCCTCCAAATGGTATTTAATTAACTTCCCGGGGTGAAGAAACCCTTTTTGAGAACTCAGAGTGAGTAAATTGGCCATTTTCATGCACTTTTAACCATTCCATAAATCTTGTGTTTAGGGCCCCTGGAAGCATGAAAATCACTTTAAACATGCTAATTTTAGCTCTAACACTGATGATCCACCTACAAATGTGAACTGACGTTAAAAAATAAAACATTTGAAAACGGACCATTTTCCACATTTCTGAAGCATGACGTAATGGGGGGGTGTTATCTCTTTTGTCAAAAATCAGCTGTTTTTGATTGAACATTAAATGCCTCCAAATAGTATTTAATTCACTTCCCGAGCCCCTGGAAGCATGAAAATCACTTTAAACATGCTAATTTTAGCTCTAACACTGATGATCCACCTACAAATGTGAACTGATGTTCAAAAACAAAACATTTGAAAACGGACCATTTTCCACATTTCTGAAGCATGACGTAATGGGGGGGTGTTATCTCTTTTGTCGAAAATCTGCTTTTTTGCTCGAACATTAAATGCCTCCAAATGGTATTTAATTAACTTCCCGGGGTGAAGAAACCCTTTTTGAGAACTCAGAGTGAGTAAATTGGCCATTTTCATGCACTTTTAACCATTCCATAAATCTTGTGTTTAGGGCCCCTGGAAGCATGAAAATCACTTTAAACATGCTAATTTTAGCTCTAACACTGATGATCCACCTACAAATGTGAACTGACGTTCAAAAATAAAACATTTGAAAACGGACCATTTTCCACATTTCTGAAGCATGACTTAATGGGGGGGTGTTATCTCTTTTGTCAAAAATCAGCTGTTTTTGCTTGAACATTAAATGCCTCCAAATAGTATTTAATTCACTTCCCGAGCCCCTGGAAGCATGAAAATCACTTTAAACATGCTAATTTTAGCTCTAACACTGATGATCCACCTACAAATGTGAACTGACGTTCAAAAATAAAACATTTGAAAACGGACCATTTTCCACATTTCTGAAGCATGACGTAATGGGGGGGTGTTATCTCTTTTGTCGAAAATCAGCCGTTTTTGCTCGAACATTAAATGCCTCCAAATGGTATTTAATTAACTTCCCGGGGTGAAGAAACCCTTTTTGAGAACTCAGAGTGAGTAAATTGGCCATTTTCATGCACTTTTAACCATTCCATAAATCTTGTGTTTAGGGCCCCTGGAAGCATGAAAATCACTTTAAACATGCTAATTTTAGCTCTAACACTGATGATCCACCTACAAATGTGAACTGACGTTCAAAAATAAAACATTTGAAAACGGACCATTTTCCACATTTCTGAAGCATGACGTAATGGGGGGGTGTTATCTCTTTTGTCAAAAATCAGCTGTTTTTGATTGAACATTAAATGCCTCCAAATAGTATTTAATTCACTTCCCGAGCCCCTGGAAGCATGAAAATCACTTTAAACATGCTAATTTTAGCTCTAACACTGATGATCCACCTACAAATGTGAACTGACATTCAAAAATAAAACATTTGAAAACGGACCATTTTCCACATTTCTGAAGCATGACGTAATGGGGGGGTGTTATCTCTTTTGTCGAAAATCAGCCGTTTTTGCTCGAACATTAAATGCCTCCAAATGGTATTTAATTAACTTCCCGGGGTGAAGAAACCCTTTTTGAGAACTCAGAGTGAATAAATTGGCCATTTTCATGCACTTTTAACCATTCCATAAATCTTGTGTTTAGGGCCCCTGGAAGCATGAAAATCACTTTAAACATGCTAATTTTAGCTCTAACACTGATGATCCACCTACAAATGTGAACTGACGTTCAAAAATAAAACATTTGAAAACGGACCATTTTCCACATTTCTGAAGCATGACGTAATGGGGGGGTGTTATCTCTTTTGTCAAAAATCTGCTGTTTTTGCTTGAACATTAAATGCCTCCAAATAGTATTTAATTCACTTCCCGAGCCCCTGGAAGCATGAAAATCACTTTAAACATGCTAATTTTAGCTCTAACACTGATGATCCACCTACAAATGTGAACTGACGTTCAAAAATAAAACATTTGAAAACGGACCATTTTCCACATTTCTGAAGCATGACGTAATGGGGGGGTGTTATCTCTTTTGTCGAAAATCAGCCGTTTTTGCTCGAACATTAAATGCCTCCAAATGGTATTTAATTAACTTCCCGGGGTGAAGAAACCCTTTTTGAGAACTCAGAGTGAGTAAATTGGCCATTTTCATGCACTTTTAACCATTCCATAAATCTTGTGTTTAGGGCCCCTGGAAGCATGAAAATCACTTTATACATGCTAATTTTAGCTCCAACACTGATGATCCACCTACAAATGTGAACTGACATTCAAAAATAAAACATTTTAAAACGGACCATTTTCCACATTTCTGAAGCATGACGTAATGGGGGGTATTATCTCTTTTGTCAAAAATCAGCTGTTTTTGATTGAACATTAAATGCCTCCAAATAGTATTTCATTCACTTCCCGAGCCCCTGGAAGCATGAAAATCACTTTAAACATGCTAATTTTAGCTCTAACACTGATGATCCACCTACAAATGTGAACTGACGTTCAAAAATAAAACATTTGAAAACGGACCATTTTCCACATTTCTGAAGCATGACGTAATGGGGGGGTGTTATCTCTTTTGTCGAAAATCAGCCGTTTTTGCTCGAACATTAAATGCCTCCAAATCGTATTTAATTAACTTCCCGGGGTGAAGAAACCCTTTTTGAGAACTCAGAATGAGTAAATTGGCCATTTTCATGCACTTTTAACCATTCCATAAATCTTGTGTTTAGGGCCCCTGGAAGCATGAAAATCACTTTAAACATGCTAATTTTAGCTCTAACACTGATGATCCACCTACAAATGTGAACTGACGTTCAAAAATAAAACATTTGAAAACGGACCATTTTCCACATTTCTGAAGCATGACGTAATGGGGGGGTGTTATCTCTTTTGTCAAAAATCAGCTGTTTTTGATTGAACATTAAATGCATCCAAATAGTATTTAATTCACTTCCCGAGCCCCTGGAAGCATGAAAATCACTTTAAACATCCTAATTTTAGCTCTAACACTGATGATCCACCTACAAATGTGAACTGACGTTCAAAAATAAAACATTTGAAAACGGACCATTTTCCACATTTCTGAAGCATGACGTAATGGGGGGGTGTTATCTCTTTTGTCGAAAATCAGCCGTTTTTGCTCGAACATTAAATGCCTCCAAATGGTATTTAATTAACTTCCCGGGGTGAAGAAACCCTTTTTGAGAACTCAGAGTGAGTAAATTGGCCATTTTCATGCACTTTTAACCATTCCATAAATCTTGTGTTTAGGGCCCCTGGAAGCATGAAAATCACTTTAAACATGCTAATTTTAGCTCTAACACTGATGATCCACCTACAAATGTGAACTGACGTTAAAAAATAAAACATTTCAAAACGGACCATTTTCCACATTTCTGAAGCATGACGTAATGGGGGGGTGTTATCTCTTTTGTCAAAAATCAGCTGTTTTTGATTGAACATTAAATGCCTCCAAATTGTATTTAATTCACTTCCCGAGCCCCTGGAAGCATGAAAATCACTTTAAACATGCTAATTTTATCTCTAACACTGATGATCCACCTACAAATGTGAACTGATGTTCAAAAATAAAACATTTGAAAACGGACCATTTTCCACATTTCTGAAGCATGACGTAATGGGGGGGTGTTATCTCTTTTGTCGAAAATCAGCCGTTTTTGCTCGAACATTAAATGCCTCCAAATGGTATTTAATTAACTTCCCGGGGTGAAGAAACCCTTTTTGAGAACTCAGAGTGAGTAAATTGGCCATTTTCATGCACTTTTAACCATTCCATAAATCTTGTGTTTAGGGCCCCTGGAAGCATGAAAATCACTTTAAACATGCTAATTTTAGCTCTAACACTGATGATCCACCTACAAATGTGAACTGACGTTCAAAAATAAAACATTTGAAAACGGACCATTTTCCACATTTCTGAAGCATGACGTAATGGGGGGGTGTTATCTCTTTTGTCAAAAATCAGCCGTTTTTGCTCAAACATTAAATGCCTCCAAATGGTATTTAATTAACTTCCCGGGGTGAAGAAACCCTTTTTGAGAACTCAGAGTGAGTAAATTGGCCATTTTCATGCACTTTTAACCATTCCATAAATCTTGTGTTTAGGGCCCCTGGAAGCATGAAAATCACTTTAAACATGCTAATTTTAGCTCTAACACTGATGATCCACCTACAAATGTGAACTGACGTTCAAAAATAAAACATTTGAAAACGGACCATTTTCCACATTTCTGAAGCATGACGTAATGGGGGGGTGTTATCTCTTTTGTCAAAAATCAGCTGTTTTTGCTTGAACATTAAATGCCTCCAAATAGTATTTAATTCACTTCCCGAGCCCCTGGAAGTATGAAAATCACTTTAAACATGCTAATTTTAGCTCTAACACTGATGATCCACCTACAAATGTGAACTGACATTCAAAAATAAAACATTTGAAAACGGACCATTTTCGACATTTCTGAAGCATGACGTAATGGGGGGTGTTATCTCTTTTGTCGAAAATCAGCCGTTTTTGCTCGAACATTAAATGCCTCCAAATGGTATTTAATTAACTTCCCGGGGTGAAGAAACCCTTTTTGAGAACTCAGAGTGAGTAAATTGGCCATTTTCATGCACTTTTAACTATTCCATAAATCTTGTGTTTAGGGCCCCTGGAAGCATGAAAATCACTTTAAACATGCTAATTTTAGCTCTAACACTGATGATCCACCTACAAATGTGAACTGACGTTCAAAAATAAAACATTTGAAAACGGACCATTTTCCACATTTCTGAAGCATGACGTAATGGGGGGGTGTTATCTCTTTTGTCAAAAATCTGCTGTTTTTGCTTGAACATTAAATGCCTCCAAATAGTATTTAATTCACTTCCCGAGCCCCTGGAAGCATGAAAATCACTTTAAACATGCTAATTTTAGCTCTAACACTGATGATCCACCTACAAATGTGAACTGACGTTCAAAAATAAAACATTTGAAAACTGACCATTTTCCACATTTCTGAAGCATGACGTAATGGGGGGGTGTTATCTCTTTTGTCGCAAATCAGCAGTTTTTGCTCGAACATTAAATGCCTCCAAATGGTATTTAATTAACTTCCCGGGGTGAAGAAACCCTTTTTGAGAACTCAGAGTGAGTAAATTGGCCATTTTCATGCACTTTTAACCATTCCATAAATCTTGTGTTTAGGGCCCCTGGAAGCATGAAAATCACTTTAAACATGCTAATTTTAGCTCCAACACTGATGATCCACCTACAAATGTGAACTGACGTTCAAAAATAAAACATTTGAAAACGGACCATTTTCCACATTTCTGAAGCATGACGTAATGGGGGGGTGTTATCTCTTTTGTCAAAAATCAGCTGTTTTTGATTGAACATTAAATTCCTCCAAATAGTATTTAATTCACTTCCCGAGCCCCTGGAAGCATGAAAATCACTTTAAACATGCTAATTTTAGCTCTAACACTGATGATCCATCTACAAATGTGAACTGACGTTCAAAAATAAAACATTTGAAAACGGACCATTTTCCACATTTCTGAAGCATGACGTAATGGGGGGGTGTTATCTCTTTTGTCGAAAATCAGCCGTTTTTGCTCGAACATTAAATGCCTCCAAATGGTATTTAATTAACTTCCCGGGGTGAAGAAACCCTTTTTGAGAACTCAGAGTGAGTAAATTGGCCATTTTCATGCACTTTTAACCATTCCATAAATCTTGTGTTTAGGGCCCCTGGAAGCATGAAAATCACTTTAAACATGCTAATTTTAGCTCTAACACTGATGATCCACCTACAAATGTGAACTGACATTCAAAAATAAAACATTTGAAAACGGACCATTTTCCACATTTCTGAAGCATGACGTAATGGGGGGGTGTTATCTCTTTTGTCAAAAATCAGCTGTTTTTGCTTGAACATTAAATGCCTCCAAATAGTATTTAATTCACTTCCCGAGCCCCTGGAAGCATGAAAATCACTTTAAACATGCTAATTTTAGCTCTAACACTGATGATCCACCTACAAATGTGAACTGACGTTCAAAAATAAAACATTTGAAAACGGACCATTTTCCACATTTCTGAAGCATGACGTAATGGGGGGGTGTTATCTCTTTTGTCGAAAATCAGTCGTTTTTGCTCGAACATTAAATGCCTCCAAATGGTATTTAATTAACTTCCCGGGGTGAAGAAACCCTTTTTGAGAACTCAGAGTGAGTAAATTGGCCATTTTCATGCACTTTTAACCATTCCATAAATCTTGTGTTTAGGGCCCCTGGAAGCATGAAAATCACTTTAAACATGCTAATTTTAGCTCCAACACTGATGATCCACCTACAAATGTGAACTGACATTCAAAAATAAAACATTTTAAAACGGACCATTTTCCACATTTCTGAAGCATGACGTAATGGGGGGGTGTTATCTCTTTTGTCAAAAATCAGCTGTTTTTGATTGAACATTAAATGCCTCCAAATTGTATTTAATTCACTTCCCGAGCCCCTGGAAGCATGAAAATCACTTTAAACATGCTAATTTTATCTCTAACACTGATGATCCACCTACAAATGTGAACTGATGTTCAAAAATAAAACATTTGAAAACGGACCATTTTCCACATTTCTGAAGCATGACGTAATGGGGGGGTGTTATCTCTTTTGTCGAAAATCAGCCGTTTTTGCTCGAACATTAAATGCCTCCAAATGGTATTTAATTAACTTCCCGGGGTGAAGAAACCCTTTTTGAGAACTCAGAGTGAGTAAATTGGCCATTTTCATGCACTTTTAACCATTCCATAAATCTTGTGTTTAGGGCCCCTGGAAGCATGAAAATCACTTTAAACATGCTAATTTTAGCTCTAACACTGATGATCCACCTACAAATGTGAACTGACGTTCAAAAATAAAACATTTGAAAACGGACCATTTTCCACATTTCTGAAGCATGACGTAATGGGGGGGTGTTATCTCTTTTGTCAAAAATCAGCCGTTTTTGCTCAAACATTAAATGCCTCCAAATGGTATTTAATTAACTTCCCGGGGTGAAGAAACCCTTTTTGAGAACTCAGAGTGAGTAAATTGGCCATTTTCATGCACTTTTAACCATTCCATAAATCTTGTGTTTAGGGCCCCTGGAAGCATGAAAATCACTTTAAACATGCTAATTTTAGCTCTAACACTGATGATCCACCTACAAATGTGAACTGACGTTCAAAAATAAAACATTTGAAAACGGACCATTTTCCACATTTCTGAAGCATGACGTAATGGGGGGTATTATCTCTTTTGTCAAAAATCAGCTGTTTTTGATTGAACATTAAATGCCTCCAAATAGTATTTCATTCACTTCCCGAGCCCCTGGAAGCATGAAAATCACTTTAAACATGCTAATTTTAGCTCTAACACTGATGATCCACCTACAAATGTGAACTGACGTTCAAAAATAAAACATTTGAAAACTGACCATTTTCCACATTTCTGAAGCATGACGTAATGGGGGGGTGTTATCTCTTTTGTCGAAAATCAGCCGTTTTTGCTCGAACATTAAATGCCTCCAAATCGTATTTAATTAACTTCCCGGGGTGAAGAAACCCTTTTTGAGAACTCAGAATGAGTAAATTGGCCATTTTCATGCACTTTTAACTATTCCATAAATCTTGTGTTTAGGGCCCCTGGAAGCATGAAAATCACTTTAAACATGCTAATTTTAGCTCTAACACTGATGATCCACCTACAAATGTGAACTGACGTTCAAAAATAAAACATTTGAAAACGGACCATTTTCCACATTTCTGAAGCATGACGTAATGGGGGGGTGTTATCTCTTTTGTCAAAAATCAGCTGTTTTTGATTGAACATTAAATGCCTCCAAATAGTATTTAATTCACTTCCCGAGCCCCTGGAAGCATGAAAATCACTTTAAACATCCTAATTTTAGCTCTAACACTGATGATCCACCTACAAATGTGAACTGACGTTCAAAAATAAAACATTTGAAAACGGACCATTTTCCACATTTCTGAAGCATGACGTAATGGGGGGGTGTTATCTCTTTTGTCGAAAATCAGCCGTTTTTGCTCGAACATTAAATGCCTCCAAATGGTATTTAATTAACTTCCCGGGGTGAAGAAACCCTTTTTGAGAACTCAGAGTGAGTAAATTGGCCATTTTCATGCACTTTTAACCATTCCATAAATCTTGTGTTTAGGGCCCCTGGAAGCATGAAAATCACTTTAAACATGCTAATTTTAGCTCTAACACTGATGATCCACCTACAAATGTGAACTGACGTTAAAAAATAAAACATTTCAAAACGGACCATTTTCCACATTTCTGAAGCATGACGTAATGGGGGGGTGTTATCTCTTTTGTCAAAAATCAGCTGTTTTTGATTGAACATTAAATGCCTCCAAATTGTATTTAATTCACTTCCCGAGCCCCTGGAAGCATGAAAATCACTTTAAACATGCTAATTTTATCTCTAACACTGATGATCCACCTACAAATGTGAACTGATGTTCAAAAATAAAACATTTGAAAACGGACCATTTTCCACATTTCTGAAGCATGACGTAATGGGGGGGTGTTATCTCTTTTGTCGAAAATCAGCCGTTTTTGCTCGAACATTAAATGCCTCCAAATGGTATTTAATTAACTTCCCGGGGTGAAGAAACCCTTTTTGAGAACTCAGAGTGAGTAAATTGGCCATTTTCATGCACTTTTAACCATTCCATAAATCTTGTGTTTAGGGCCCCTGGAAGCATGAAAATCACTTTAAACATGCTAATTTTAGCTCTAACACTGATGATCCACCTACAAATGTGAACTGACGTTCAAAAATAAAACATTTGAAAACGGACCATTTTCCACATTTCTGAAGCATGACGTAATGGGGGGGTGTTATCTCTTTTGTCAAAAATCAGCCGTTTTTGCTCAAACATTAAATGCCTCCAAATGGTATTTAATTAACTTCCCGGGGTGAAGAAACCCTTTTTGAGAACTCAGAGTGAGTAAATTGGCCATTTTCATGCACTTTTAACCATTCCATAAATCTTGTGTTTAGGGCCCCTGGAAGCATGAAAATCACTTTAAACATGCTAATTTTAGCTCTAACACTGATGATCCACCTACAAATGTGAACTGACGTTCAAAAATAAAACATTTGAAAACGGACCATTTTCCACATTTCTGAAGCATGACGTAATGGGGGGGTGTTATCTCTTTTGTCAAAAATCAGCTGTTTTTGCTTGAACATTAAATGCCTCCAAATAGTATTTAATTCACTTCCCGAGCCCCTGGAAGTATGAAAATCACTTTAAACATGCTAATTTTAGCTCTAACACTGATGATCCACCTACAAATGTGAACTGACATTCAAAAATAAAACATTTGAAAACGGACCATTTTCGACATTTCTGAAGCATGACGTAATGGGGGGTGTTATCTCTTTTGTCGAAAATCAGCCGTTTTTGCTCGAACATTAAATGCCTCCAAATGGTATTTAATTAACTTCCCGGGGTGAAGAAACCCTTTTTGAGAACTCAGAGTGAGTAAATTGGCCATTTTCATGCACTTTTAACCATTCCATAAATCTTGTGTTTAGGGCCCCTGGAAGCATGAAAATCACTTTAAACATGCTAATTTTAGCTCTAACACTGATGATCCACCTACAAATGTGAACTGACGTTCAAAAATAAAACATTTGAAAACGGACCATTTTCCACATTTCTGAAGCATGACGTAATGGGGGGGTGTTATCTCTTTTGTCAAAAATCTGCTGTTTTTGCTTGAACATTAAATGCCTCCAAATAGTATTTAATTCACTTCCCGAGCCCCTGGAAGCATGAAAATCACTTTAAACATGCTAATTTTAGCTCTAACACTGATGATCCACCTACAAATGTGAACTGACGTTCAAAAATAAAACATTTGAAAACTGACCATTTTCCACATTTCTGAAGCATGACGTAATGGGGGGGTGTTATCTCTTTTGTCGCAAATCAGCAGTTTTTGCTCGAACATTAAATGCCTCCAAATGGTATTTAATTAACTTCCCGGGGTGAAGAAACCCTTTTTGAGAACTCAGAGTGAGTAAATTGGCCATTTTCATGCACTTTTAACCATTCCATAAATCTTGTGTTTAGGGCCCCTGGAAGCATGAAAATCACTTTAAACATGCTAATTTTAGCTCCAACACTGATGATCCACCTACAAATGTGAACTGACGTTCAAAAATAAAACATTTGAAAACGGACCATTTTCCACATTTCTGAAGCATGACGTAATGGGGGGGTGTTATCTCTTTTGTCAAAAATCAGCTGTTTTTGATTGAACATTAAATGCCTCCAAATAGTATTTAATTCACTTCCCGAGCCCCTGGAAGCATGAAAATCACTTTAAACATGCTAATTTTAGCTCTAACACTGATGATCCACCTACAAATGTGAACTGACGTTCAAAAATAAAACATTTGAAAACGGACCATTTTCCACATTTCTGAAGCATGACGTAATGGGGGGGTGTTATCTCTTTTGTCGAAAATCAGCCGTTTTTGCTCGAACATTAAATGCCTCCAAATGGTATTTAATTAACTTCCCGGGGTGAAGAAACCCTTTTTGAGAACTCAGAGTGAGTAAATTGGCCATTTTCATGCACTTTTAACCATTCCATAAATCTTGTGTTTAGGGCCCCTGGAAGCATGAAAATCACTTTAAACATGCTAATTTTAGCTCTAACACTGATGATCCACCTACAAATGTGAACTGACGTTCAAAAATAAAACATTTGAAAACGGACCATTTTCCACATTTCTGAAGCATGACGTAATGGGGGGGTGTTATCTCTTTTGTCAAAAATCAGCTGTTTATGCTTGAACATTAAATGCCTCCAAATAGTATTTAATTCACTTCCCGAGCCCCTGGAAGTATGAAAATCACTTTAAACATGCTAATTTTAGCTCTAACACTGATGATCCACCTACAAATGTGAACTGACATTCAAAAATAAAACATTTGAAAACGGACCATTTTCGACATTTCTGAAGCATGACGTAATGGGGGGTGTTATCTCTTTTGTCGAAAATCAGCCGTTTTTGCTCGAACATTAAATGCCTCCAAATGGTATTTAATTAACTTCCCGGGGTGAAGAAACCCTTTTTGAGAACTCAGAGTGAGTAAATTGGCCATTTTCATGCACTTTTAACTATTCCATAAATCTTGTGTTTAGGGCCCCTGGAAGCATGAAAATCACTTTAAACATGCTAATTTTAGCTCTAACACTGATGATCCACCTACAAATGTGAACTGACGTTCAAAAATAAAACATTTGAAAACGGACCATTTTCCACATTTCTGAAGCATGACGTAATGGGGGGGTGTTATCTCTTTTGTCAAAAATCTGCTGTTTTTGCTTGAACATTAAATGCCTCCAAATAGTATTTAATTCACTTCCCGAGCCCCTGGAAGCATGAAAATCACTTTAAACATGCTAATTTTAGCTCTAACACTGATGATCCACCTACAAATGTGAACTGACGTTCAAAAATAAAACATTTGAAAACTGACCATTTTCCACATTTCTGAAGCATGACGTAATGGGGGGGGTGTTATCTCTTTTGTCGCAAATCAGCAGTTTTTGCTCGAACATTAAATGCCTCCAAATGGTATTTAATTAACTTCCCGGGGTGAAGAAACCCTTTTTGAGAACTCAGAGTGAGTAAATTGGCCATTTTCATGCACTTTTAACCATTCCATAAATCTTGTGTTTAGGGCCCCTGGAAGCATGAAAATCACTTTAAACATGCTAATTTTAGCTCCAACACTGATGATCCACCTACAAATGTGAACTGACGTTCAAAAATAAAACATTTGAAAACGGACCATTTTCCACATTTCTGAAGCATGACGTAATGGGGGGGTGTTATCTCTTTTGTCAAAAATCAGCTGTTTTTGATTGAACATTAAATGCCTCCAAATAGTATTTAATTCACTTCCCGAGCCCCTGGAAGCATGAAAATCACTTTAAACATGCTAATTTTAGCTCTAACACTGATGATCCACCTACAAATGTGAACTGACGTTCAAAAATAAAACATTTGAAAACGGACCATTTTCCACATTTCTGAAGCATGACGTAATGGGGGGGTGTTATCTCTTTTGTCGAAAATCAGCCGTTTTTGCTCGAACATTAAATGCCTCCAAATGGTATTTAATTAACTTCCCGGGGTGAAGAAACCCTTTTTGAGAACTGAAGCATGACGTAATGGGGGGGTGTTATCTCTTTTGTCAAAAATCAGCTGTTTTTGCTTGAACATTAAATGCCTCCAAATAGTATTTAATTCACTTCCCGAGCCCCTGGAAGCATGAAAATCACTTTAAACATGCTAATTTTAGCTCTAACACTGATGATCCACCTACAAATGTGAACTGACGTTCAAAAATAAAACATTTGAAAACGGACCATTTTCCACATTTCTGAAGCATGACGTAATGGGGGGGTGTTATCTCTTTTGTCGAAAATCAGTCGTTTTTGCTCGAACATTAAATGCCTCCAAATGGTATTTAATTAACTTCCCGGGGTGAAGAAACCCTTTTTGAGAACTCAGAGTGAGTAAATTGGCCATTTTCATGCACTTTTAACCATTCCATAAATCTTGTGTTTAGGGCCCCTGGAAGCATGAAAATCACTTTAAACATGCTAATTTTAGCTCCAACACTGATGATCCACCTACAAATGTGAACTGACATTCAAAAATAAAACATTTTAAAACGGACCATTTTCCACATTTCTGAAGCATGACGTAATGGGGGGTATTATCTCTTTTGTCAAAAATCAGCTGTTTTTGATTGAACATTAAATGCCTCCAAATAGTATTTCATTCACTTCCCGAGCCCCTGGAAGCATGAAAATCACTTTAAACATGCTAATTTTAGCTCTAACACTGATGATCCACCTACAAATGTGAACTGACGTTCAAAAATAAAACATTTGAAAACGGACCATTTTCCACATTTCTGAAGCATGACGTAATGGGGGGGTGTTATCTCTTTTGTCGAAAATCAGCCGTTTTTGCTCGAACATTAAATGCCTCCAAATCGTATTTAATTAACTTCCCGGGGTGAAGAAACCCTTTTTGAGAACTCAGAATGAGTAAATTGGCCATTTTCATGCACTTTTAACCATTCCATAAATCTTGTGTTTAGGGCCCCTGGAAGCATGAAAATCACTTTAAACATGCTAATTTTAGCTCTAACACTGATGATCCACCTACAAATGTGAACTGACGTTCAAAAATAAAACATTTGAAAACGGACCATTTTCCACATTTCTGAAGCATGACGTAATGGGGGGGTGTTATCTCTTTTGTCAAAAATCAGCTGTTTTTGATTGAACATTAAATGCCTCCAAATAGTATTTAATTCACTTCCCGAGCTCCTGGAAGCATGAAAATCACTTTAAACATCCTAATTTTAGCTCTAACACTGATGATCCACCTACAAATGTGAACTGACGTTCAAAAATAAAACATTTGAAAACGGACCATTTTCCACATTTCTGAAGCATGACGTAATGGGGGGGTGTTATCTCTTTTGTCGAAAATCAGCCGTTTTTGCTCGAACATTAAATGCCTCCAAATGGTATTTAATTAACTTCCCGGGGTGAAGAAACCCTTTTTGAGAACTCAGAGTGAGTAAATTGGCCATTTTCATGCACTTTTAACCATTCCATAAATCTTGTGTTTAGGGCCCCTGGAAGCATGAAAATCACTTTAAACATGCTAATTTTAGCTCTAACACTGATGATCCACCTACAAATGTGAACTGACGTTAAAAAATAAAACATTTCAAAACGGACCATTTTCCACATTTCTGAAGCATGACGTAATGGGGGGGTGTTATCTCTTTTGTCAAAAATCAGCTGTTTTTGATTGAACATTAAATGCCTCCAAATTGTATTTAATTCACTTCCCGAGCCCCTGGAAGCATGAAAATCACTTTAAACATGCTAATTTTATCTCTAACACTGATGATCCACCTACAAATGTGAACTGATGTTCAAAAATAAAACATTTGAAAACGGACCATTTTCCACATTTCTGAAGCATGACGTAATGGGGGGGTGTTATCTCTTTTGTCGAAAATCAGCCGTTTTTGCTCGAACATTAAATGCCTCCAAATGGTATTTAATTAACTTCCCGGGGTGAAGAAACCCTTTTTGAGAACTCAGAGTGAGTAAATTGGCCATTTTCATGCACTTTTAACCATTCCATAAATCTTGTGTTTAGGGCCCCTGGAAGCATGAAAATCACTTTAAACATGCTAATTTTAGCTCTAACACTGATGATCCACCTACAAATGTGAACTGACGTTCAAAAATAAAACATTTGAAAACGGACCATTTTCCACATTTCTGAAGCATGACGTAATGGGGGGGTGTTATCTCTTTTGTCAAAAATCAGCCGTTTTTGCTCAAACATTAAATGCCTCCAAATGGTATTTAATTAACTTCCCGGGGTGAAGAAACCCTTTTTGAGAACTCAGAGTGAGTAAATTGGCCATTTTCATGCACTTTTAACCATTCCATAAATCTTGTGTTTAGGGCCCCTGGAAGCATGAAAATCACTTTAAACATGCTAATTTTAGCTCTAACACTGATGATCCACCTACAAATGTGAACTGACGTTCAAAAATAAAACATTTGAAAACGGACCATTTTCCACATTTCTGAAGCATGACGTAATGGGGGGGTGTTATCTCTTTTGTCAAAAATCAGCTGTTTTTGCTTGAACATTAAATGCCTCCAAATAGTATTTAATTCACTTCCCGAGCCCCTGGAAGTATGAAAATCACTTTAAACATGCTAATTTTAGCTCTAACACTGATGATCCACCTACAAATGTGAACTGACATTCAAAAATAAAACATTTGAAAACGGACCATTTTCGACATTTCTGAAGCATGACGTAATGGGGGGTGTTATCTCTTTTGTCGAAAATCAGCCGTTTTTGCTCGAACATTAAATGCCTCCAAATGGTATTTAATTAACTTCCCGGGGTGAAGAAACCCTTTTTGAGAACTCAGAGTGAGTAAATTGGCCATTTTCATGCACTTTTAACCATTCCATAAATCTTGTGTTTAGGGCCCCTGGAAGCATGAAAATCACTTTAAACATGCTAATTTTAGCTCTAACACTGATGATCCACCTACAAATGTGAACTGACGTTCAAAAATAAAACATTTGAAAACGGACCATTTTCCACATTTCTGAAGCATGACGTAATGGGGGGGTGTTATCTCTTTTGTCAAAAATCTGCTGTTTTTGCTTGAACATTAAATGCCTCCAAATAGTATTTAATTCACTTCCCGAGCCCCTGGAAGCATGAAAATCACTTTAAACATGCTAATTTTAGCTCTAACACTGATGATCCACCTACAAATGTGAACTGACGTTCAAAAATAAAACATTTGAAAACTGACCATTTTCCACATTTCTGAAGCATGACGTAATGGGGGGGTGTTATCTCTTTTGTCGCAAATCAGCAGTTTTTGCTCGAACATTAAATGCCTCCAAATGGTATTTAATTAACTTCCCGGGGTGAAGAAACCCTTTTTGAGAACTCAGAGTGAGTAAATTGGCCATTTTCATGCACTTTTAACCATTCCATAAATCTTGTGTTTAGGGCCCCTGGAAGCATGAAAATCACTTTAAACATGCTAATTTTAGCTCCAACACTGATGATCCACCTACAAATGTGAACTGACGTTCAAAAATAAAACATTTGAAAACGGACCATTTTCCACATTTCTGAAGCATGACGTAATGGGGGGGTGTTATCTCTTTTGTCAAAAATCAGCTGTTTTTGATTGAACATTAAATGCCTCCAAATAGTATTTAATTCACTTCCCGAGCCCCTGGAAGCATGAAAATCACTTTAAACATGCTAATTTTAGCTCTAACACTGATGATCCACCTACAAATGTGAACTGACGTTCAAAAATAAAACATTTGAAAACGGACCATTTTCCACATTTCTGAAGCATGACGTAATGGGGGGGTGTTATCTCTTTTGTCGAAAATCAGCCGTTTTTGCTCGAACATTAAATGCCTCCAAATGGTATTTAATTAACTTCCCGGGGTGAAGAAACCCTTTTTGAGAACTCAGAGTGAGTAAATTGGCCATTTTCATGCACTTTTAACCATTCCATAAATCTTGTGTTTAGGGCCCCTGGAAGCATGAAAATCACTTTAAACATGCTAATTTTAGCTCTAACACTGATGATCCACCTACAAATGTGAACTGACGTTCAAAAATAAAACATTTGAAAACGGACCATTTTCCACATTTCTGAAGCATGACGTAATGGGGGGGTGTTATCTCTTTTGTCAAAAATCCGCTGTTTTTGCTTGAACATTAAATGCCTCCAAATAGTATTTAATTCACTTCCCGAGCCCCTGGAAGCATGAAAATCACTTTAAACATGCTAATTTTAGCTCTAACACTGATGATCCACCTACAAATGTGAACTGACGTTCAAAAATAAAACATTGGAAAACGGACCATTTTCCACATTTCTGAAGCATGACGTAATGGGGGGGTGTTATCTCTTTTGTCGAAAATCAGCCGTTTTTGCTCGAACATTAAATGCCTCCAAATGGTATTTAATTAACTTCCCGGGGTGAAGAAACCCTTTTTGAGAACTCAGAGTGAGTAAATTGGCCATTTTCATGCACTTTTAACCATTCCATAAATCTTGTGTTTAGGGCCCCTGGAAGCATGAAAATCACTTTAAACATGCTAATTTTAGCTCCAACACTGATGATCCACCTACAAATGTGAACTGACATTCAAAAATAAAACATTTTAAAACAGACCATTTTCCACATTTCTGAAGCATGACGTAATGGGGGGGTGTTATCTCTTTTGTCAAAAATCAGCTGTTTTTGATTGAACATTAAATGCCTCCAAATAGTATTTAATTCACTTCCCGAGCCCCTGGAAGCATGAAAATCACTTTAAACATGCTAATTTTAGCTCTAACACTGATGATCCACCTACAAATGTGAACTGACGTTCCAAAATAAAACATTTTAAAACGGACCATTTTCCACATTTCTGAAGCATGACTTAATGGTGGGGGTGTTATCTCTTTTGTCGAAAATCAGCCGTTTCTGCTTGAACATTAAATGCCTCCAAATGGTATTTAATTAACTTCCCGGGTGAAGAAACACTTTTTGAGAACTCAGAGTGAGTAAATTGGCCATTTTCATGCACTTTTAACCATTCCATAAATCTTGTGTTTAGGGCCCCTGGAAGCATGAAAATCACTTTAAACATGCTAATTTTAGCTCTAACACTGATGATCCACCTACAAATGTGAACTGACGTTCAAAAATAAAACATTTGAAAACGGACCATTTTCCACATTTCTGAAGCATGACGTAATGGGGGGGTGTTATCTCTTTTGTCAAAAATCAGCTGTTTTTGATTGAACATTAAATGCCTCCAAATAGTATTTAATTCACTTCCCGAGCCCCTGGAAGCATGAAAATCACTTTAAACATGCTAATTTTAGCTCTAACACTGATGATCCACCTACAAATGTGAACTGACGTTCAAAAATAAAACATTTGAAAATGGACCATTTTCCACATTTCTGAAGCATGACGTAATGGGGGGGTGTTATCTCTTTTGTCGAAAATCAGCCGTTTTTGCTCGAACATTAAATGCCTCCAAATGGTATTTAATTAACTTCCCGGGGTGAAGAAACCCTTTTTGAGAACTCAGAGTGAGTAAATTGGCCATTTTCATGCACTTTTAACCATTCCATAAATCTTGTGTTTAGGGCCCCTGGAAGCATGAAAATCACTTTAAACATGCTAATTTTAGCTCTAACACTGATGATCCACCTACAAATGTGAACTGACGTTAAAAAATAAAACATTTGAAAACGGACCATTTTCCACATTTCTGAAGCATGACGTAATGGGGGGGTGTTATCTCTTTTGTCAAAAATCAGCTGTTTTTGATTGAACATTAAATGCCTCCAAATAGTATTTAATTCACTTCCCGAGCCCCTGGAAGCATGACAATCACTTTAAACATGCTAATTTTAGCTCTAACACTGATGATCCACCTACAAATGTGAACTGATGTTCAAAAATAAAACATTTGAAAACGGACCATTTTCCACATTTCTGAAGCATGACGTAATGGGGGGGTGTTATCTCTTTTGTCGAAAATCAGCCGCTTTTGCTCGAACATTAAATGTCTTCAAATGGTATTTAATTAACTTCCCGGGGTGAAGAAACACTTTTTGAGAACTCAGAGTGAGTAAATTGGCCATTTTCATGCACTTTTAACCATTCCATAAATCTTGTGTTTAGGGCCCCTGGAAGCATGAAAATCACTTTAAACATGCTAATTTTAGCTCTAACACTGATGATCCACCTACAAATGTGAACTGACGTTCAAAAATAAAACATTTGAAAACGGACCATTTTCCACATTTCTGAAGCATGACGTAATGGGGGGGTGTTATCTCTTTTGTCAAAAATCAGCTGTTTTTGATAGAACATTAAATGCCTCCAAATAGTATTTAATTCACTTCCCGAGCCCCTGGAAGCATGAAAATCACTTTAAACATGCTAATTTTAGCTCTAACACTGATGATCCACCTACAAATGTGAACTGATGTTCAAAAATAAAACATTTGAAAACGGACCATTTTCCACATTTCTGAAGCATGACGTAATGGGGGGGGGTGTTATCTCTTTTGTCGAAAATCAGCCGTTTTTGCTCGAACATTAAATGCCTCCAAATGGTATTTAATTAACTTCCCGGGGTGAAGAAACCCTTTTTGAGAACTCAGAGTGAGTAAATTGGCCATTTTCATGCACTTTTAACCATTCCATAAATCTTGTGTTTAGGGCCCCTGGAAGCATGAAAATCACTTTAAACATGCTAATTTTAGCTCTAACACTGATGATCCACCTACAAATGTGAACTGACGTTCAAAAATAAAACATTTGAAAACGGACCATTTTCCACATTTCTGAAGCATGACGTAATGGGGGGGTGTTATCTCTTTTGACGAAAATCAGCCGTTTTTGCTTGAACATTAAATGGCTCCAAATGGTATTTAATTAACTTCCCGGGGTGAAGAATGGAAAGGGGCGACCACTCGGTCCCCCCGAACGTATGGCAGAGTGCCTCGATCCCCCCGGGAAGCCATTTTGGGCGGGAGGCGCGTCTCGGCTGGTATGCCCGAAGCGGCGTAGCTGGGGCGCGCCCTTTCCCGCCCTAGAGTGGGCTGGCCTAGACACTGACGCAGCCAGCCACGCCCTCGGGGCAGGCAGGGGCGGGTGTACGCCCGCCCTGAAGACGGATAAAAAGGGACGCAAGACCAGAAGACATCCTCTTGTTCTTGTGCTCTGAAGCTGCACCTCCTCGCTGCACGTGAGCTCGGGACAGAACGAAGAGCCAATTTTGAGCGTTTGTGATCTTTCTTTTTGTCTTCCAGATACTTTGTCGGAGAGATGCCCAAGAAAGGCGCGAAGAGAATGACGACTGACCAAATGGTTCGGGTCCTCGTGAAGGAGATGTCCGAAATAAAGAAGCGGTTGGCGGAGCGAGACGGGGAGGAGGGATCGGGGCGTCCATCGGCTGGAGCAGTTCCTGGAGGGAAGCCCAAGAGGCCAAAAAGGGGACCAGCCGGGGGAGACGTCCCGGTTCCCAGTGCCCCGCTCGAGGCGCCAGCCCCGGTACCGGGGGAGGGGAATCCGATTCCCGTTGTGGTCACCCCGACATCCACCGAGGATATGCCTCCCGAGTTGGCGGCACAGCTAGCAGCGTGGTTGGGCGACAGTAGCGAGGGCGCCACGGCTGCCGAGGCACAAGCGCTGATGAAACAGTTACGTGAGAAACGAGGTGCAGCCAAGGTGCCCACGCCGGCTGCAGTGATAGACAAGCCACGAGTGGCGGAAGCAGCGTCCGGTGCAGGTAAGCGGCCATTGCCGATCGCGAGGGACGAGTCAGCACCCTCCCGTAGAGAAAAATTGGGGCAGCATGTTCCTTTGGCAATAAAGGAAAAGATTTGGGCGGGGGAATATGTGAATATTTTCTCCCTGCTTGTCGATCATTATGAGGTGGAAACTGTTAAGGGTCAAAAGGATCTAATGCATCCGAGTGTTTGGCGCGCAAAAATGGCCGCCTTTAAAGTGAATGAGAATATTGGCAACTGGGGCAATGCATGGGGAATTTTTACATCGATTTTGGGGGAACGTAGGCCTGAATTGCTTCCCGAGTTTCCAGTTTATCAGTCACGAATCATGGGGTACTCGACATCGCACCAAGGTAACCAGTGGTTCTGTTATGATAACCTTTTCAGGAAGGCGATGGAGCATAACAAAAGTTTAACCTGGGACTGTTATGATTCTTTAACATGGGATAAGATGAAAGAATCAGGAATGTTGAAAATACCGTTGGTGGGGGGCAATGTTGGCGAGTCCTCCCGCCAATATGCAGGGACGCCCTTTCGGTCAGGGGCGGGTACCGACGATTACTCGAGACCTGCCGGCAGTACAGGGAAAAGGGGTTTCTGTTTCAATTTTAACAAAGGTAAATGTACTAGGCCCCAGGGATCGTGCAAGTTCAAGCATGAATGTAGTGGTTGCGGGTCGCCCCATCCTGAGTCCTCGTGCAGAGCCAGAACGGGTGAGAATGGGGGTAGAGGAGGCGCCAAACAGGTCTAAAGTAGTCCGAGGGGCGCCTTTACCAACCCCGATTGATACCTTGGCGATGATTCCCTGGCTCAGTGAATACCCGGATCGTACTTCTGCTGGGGTGCTGCGGAACGGTTTTTCATATGGTTTCCGCATCCCGGTAGGAGACTTTCAGGGTGTCGGGACGTGCAAAAATCAACTTTCCGTCTTGCAGCATACGACCGTAGTGCAGGATAAGATCCGGAAAGAGGTTGCCCGAGGTCGGGTCGCCGGCCCGTTTAGTGTACCCCCGGTACAGAATTTTGTCTGTTCTCCTTTAGGGGTGGTCCCCAAGAAGGACCCAGGTGAGTTTCGATTGATTCATAATTTATCAGCTCCTCATGGTCTTTCTGTAAACGATGCAATTGATCCAGAGGTATGTTCGGTGCGGTACGCATCATTCGATGAGGCCGTAGCCATTTTGAATCGCCTGGGGCCCGGGACGCTGATGGCGAAATCAGATATCGAGTCAGCGTTCCGATTGCTCCCGGTACACCCAGACGACCAGCGTCTTCTGGGATTCATGTTTCAAGGTTCGTATTACATGGATAAGTGTATGCCGATTGGGTGCTCTATATCTTGTGCATATTTCGAGAATTTCAGTAGTTTTCTGCAATGGGTCTTCACGAAGAAAACGGGTTTCCGGAACGTAATGCATTACCTTGATGACTTTTTGTTCCTTGGGGCCGCCGGGGATGACGAATGCGGCCGGGCCTTGGCTGACTTTTGTGTGTTAATGGGTCAATTTGGCGTGCCATTGGCACCAGGTAAAACTGTGGGTCCCACGACTTGCCTCGAGTTTCTGGGGATTGAGTTGGACTCTAGTGAGGGTTGTTTTCGTTTACCAGCTGCTAAAGTGTCGAAATTCAGGGCAGCCCTGCAAGTATGTATAAATGCATCTAAAGTTACGCTGCATCAATTGCAGCAACTGGTGGGGAAGTTGAATTTTGCCCTGAGGGTGATCCCAATGGCCCGCCCCTTTTCCCGTTCAATTGCTCAAGCGATGGTTGGCCTAAAGGAGGGTCATCATCGCACGAGACTATCGGCTGAGGTCCGCCAGGACATGCGTATCTGGTTAGCATTTTTGGCGGACTTCAATGGTCGAGTCGTCTGGAACAAACCAGCCGTGTCCTCTGATGAGCTTGGTCTATGGACAGATTCAGCGGGAAGCATGGGCTTTGGCGCCATCTTCGGCACAAAATGGTCGGCACAAAGATGGCCGACATGGTGGCATGAAGAGGGGCTGACAAGTAATATTGCTTTCCTTGAACTGTTTCCCATTTTGGTGGCCCTCAGAACCTGGCACGAAGGGTTCAAAGATCATTCTGTCATATTTTGGTCTGACAATATGACCGTTGTAGAATGCATCAATAGTCAGGCAGCACGTTGTAAAATGATTTTAAGGCTGCTCAAAGAAATTGTCTTACTGTGTATGC
>NW_028249579.1:0-65646 GCF_964263255.1 Lissotriton vulgaris
AAAACATTGGTCATGAGAATGCTAGGTAAGCCTCAGTCATGAGGGTAATGGGGGGCATTAGTTATAAGGCTGCTGGGGGAAATTCAGACATGACATAATAGCATACCATAAAGTACCATAGGTGTAATGTAACATGAACCCTGTGCACTAGGTCTATTACACAGAGGGCACATGAGGGGTTTGTGACAAGAGTGGCCTTCTGGACATGCCAGAGTTTCATTATTTCTTGACTGATTCCCAATTCCCAGAATCCTTCTTCTAGAAGCTCTGCGTCTGCTTTCCGAGAGCCAACATGGGCTAACTACATTGTGAGAAGACTTCTTGTTGGAACCTAGCTCCCACCCGTCCTTCATCAGACTGAGATTTCCACTAACAGGATGTCCATAAAGGATCTCAAAAGGACTAAACTGAAATATATTTTGTGTTACCTCACTGTAGTCGAAAATAAGGCATATCAACAGAACGTCCCACTTCCACCTGATGGTCTCTCGTAGGCCCAAAATGATGCCTTTGAGGGTCTTCTTTAATCTTTCAATAAGCCCTTTGGTTCTAGGTGGATAGGGTGTGGGTTAATGTGTATGTCACCCCAAACTCATCCCACATTAACTTCATTAAATGTAATAAAGTAACCCTAAGTTATCCAATGGGAGAGGTACGCCTCACAGCTTTGAAACATGAATTTGGGAGTTTTTCACTATCAGAAAAATTAGCACTTTGAAGCACATGTCCTACCTTTTAAATACAATGTATCCTGCCCTATGAGCTGTTGAGGGCCTACCATAGAGATGACTTATATGTATTTAAAAGGGAGGAGGATGCCTCGTAATAGGTGCATTTTGCCAGGTTGAATTGGCAATTTAAAACTGCACACAAACTGCAATGGCAAGCCTGAGAAATGTCTGAAAGGGCTATTTAACTCGGTGGCACTTTAAGCACTGCAGGCCAACTAGTAGCATTCAATTTACACCCTGGGTACATGTTGTACCTTTTTACTAGGGACATATCAATAAATGACATTTGTCAATTGAGTGCAAGCAATGTTTAAAGGAAAAAATATAAGCACTGCAGCATTACTTAGCCTTGGTAAAGTACACAAACTCCTAATGCCAACAAAAACACATTTTAGCAGATAGGAGGAGAAAAAACGAAATGTTTGACAGAAGATGACACCAAAGGCTGTCAGGTCTAACAGCACCACATCTGGTATTGTGGAAGCATCCTGTTTGTGCAATGTATCCTAAGTACAAGTAGCTGAACTGACCACTCTAATGTGAGGATGTTCTGTGGTAAATTATTAGAGCATTACAATTGTATTGTTGTGTAGTTCCTATAAACCTATATAGGACCTGCACGTTTAGACAACATACACTGTAGGAATGGTGTCCGGACTGATTCTAGAAATACCCACTGGGTATGTTAGCCTGTATACCAGCTAGCTCACATGACAACTCTGTGCCATCAGGGATCGTGGAAACAGTGCTATATTTTTCGCTCAGTCACTCGTGCTCACTTTGTCTCAGAGAAATACACAGAATAAACGTGGGGCCATTTTCCAATAAGCATTTATTGAACCAGCGTCATTGTAGTGTAAAATAGGTGTGCTGAAATAACCTCTAGACAGTAACAGATGTAACTAATTATAGGCACTAACAGAGTAAAAGGATGATAAATTTCTTCCATCGTGCTAAAACAGTGAATACCGGCAAGTACATAAAATACATGTCAGCAGAATGCGTTCTCCTACAATGCGATCCTAAACTAGATTTACCTAAGTGTACCTAGCATGTATGTAGGTGTAAAAGCCAAGAATTTCAGAGCACTGCGAGCTGGAGTGTCTGCATTCAGGAACCTCATCATCTTGTGTCAGTGTGTCAGCATGGAAGTCCTTTTTCTCCTCTGATTACCTCAGCAAGATAGATATGGTGTGTATATATACCCAAAGTGGAACCCTTGGGGGATTTCCCTTGCTGTGTCATGTTGGACTAGGATGACGGAAGGAATAACCCTTGTACATAGTTATTATGCAGGATATGGTGTCCTCCTGTGATTCCAAGAATCCTCATGCATAATGATTGAGGCTAGTTTCCTGAGGAAACCCCATGTCATTTAGGCAATACCGCAACTAGGTAAAATGTCAGTACTAAAACTGTTATGTAATGTAATGGTAGGGGTGAATGCAGGTAAAAGGTTAGGTTACCCGAGCCTATATTGTGGTACCTACATGAAAGATAACAGTCCCCTGCAAGCCAGAACGGTTTTACAGTGGTCCATGACTTTGGGTAGTTACAGTTGCAAGGGTTTTTTTGACATCTGATTATCTTAGAATCAATAAGCTCAGAAAAGCACCTGATGATGAGAAAGAGAAGTAGGTAGGAGCAGGATGTATACCAAATACAATGTTGTCTGAAATGGGCAGAAGCTTTCATGGCCCTACTCATGTTGGAAGAGATGGGATGATTGGCACATTTGAAAAATATTGCTTTAACCCCCTTTTTAGGTCCATGGCTAAAAAGTTGCATCACAGATGTATTATGTGCCAGAAATTAATCCTGACAAGAAAACAGCTGTGATCATAAGTCACCTAGGAAGGTTCAACAGCCCATTCAATCTCATGCTAGTAGATTTTATCAAAATGCCTGTCTGTAATGGATTAAAGTATATCTTAGTGGGGGGTGGGGTGGGGTAGGTGCATACCTAATTAGAAAATATGATAGTTCACTGCAGCTAAACTATTATTGAGGGAATTCATTCCTCGATTAAGTCCAGTTTCTTTAGATTCAAATCACAGACACACATCAATACTGAAGGTACTCTGCATAGCCCTAAAAATCAACCAGAAATGTCATTGCAGCTAAAGACCAGTCACATCAGAAGTGGTGGTGCTAATCAAGGGTGACGTCAAGGATAGAAAAGGCGTGTGCCTCTATCTCACTACAATGGCCTGTGGCATATTCAAATTTTTTTTTTTGCTGTGCCTCAGAATTGTACACACTAGAAGAACACAGCTCTTCTCCATGAAATGCTGATGGGGCGCTCCATTAAAATCCCTTCTCCCCCCGTAGCTGCACTTGTGAATGTCACAAATAATATTATTGTTTAATACCGCAGGTGGCTATCTATCTCACACTAGGTTGACTTGGAGATGCCACCAGTTGGTCAGTAGCAATTCCATAATCTCAACCCTAACCGCTAGATTTTGGTAAAAAACATGTTCCTATGTCTTGTCTGGAGCCTTGATGGAAGGGGCTGCATCAAGTGATCCATGTGACCAACACAGCTGTGAAATCGGCCATATTGTCATAATAGATTCACATGTTGTGCACAAAGAGGGTGAAACAAGCTGATGAAGAAATGGTGATGACAGCAACTGGTTCACTGAATTGAACCCCAGTCCAATGCATGGATCCTAAGAGAGAAGAAGCATTAGATGGGTTTCTTCAGAATGATTATTGGCAGAACTAGTTAGATCAAGCCTTTGAGACACATGTACAGGATCAAGGTGAAGACATTCAAAAATCTATCTCAAGATCAGAAAAAGAAACAGGGATCAAAAGTAAAGCTCTGTATCTCCTAAGCCCCTAGTGAGTCATGGTATGCTGTGAAGGGTGTAGATGAAGAACAGTTCCCAACCAGTGACTAATGAAGTGAAGGTAAGTGCAGATATTGAAACCCCATCTAAAGGTGAAAATGAGCACTGTGAATCAAAGTCGGTCCTGAGCACTTCAACTGGAAAAGTGTATTGTGAAGAAAGGTGACCAGAAGGTGCATGGAAGAGCCAATCAATGAAGATTAGAGCAACTAGAACAAGGTGACAGTGTTAGTGAACAGCAGAAAGTCAAAAGACCAAAGAGACTAAAACGATGAAGAATACCTTGGCAGTAAGGATACACAGTTGCAACAGAGTAGCCTTATCATCAACATAATGGTCCATCTGCCAAATTTAAAAGTAGGAAGACCTTTGATGCAATTACTGTAGAGACTATTCCATCTTCACCAAGGTTACACCCATCTGAGGCTTCGAGAGAATATGGGCTATTGGATGTTGACCTTTGTGTCCTCTTACATAATTTAGTTGGGTGAACAAAAACAGAAAGAGTCAAGATAAAGGTTAAAAATGGCAGAAAGTGGCAAAATAAAGGTCAGGAATGAGCAGAAAAAGGCAAAACGAAGGTGAGAACCTAGCAGAAAGAGGTCAAATAGAGGTCAGAATTTAGCAGCAACAGGACAAAATAAAGGTGACAAATGAGCAGAAAGAGGCCAAATAAAGGTCGGCAATGAGCAGAAAGAACCAAGATAAAGGCGATAAACAAATAGAAAGAGTCAGACTAAAGGTCAGCAACAAGCAGAAAGAGGCAAGATAAATGTGAGAATGGAGCAGAAAGAGGCAAAATAATGGTCAGACGGAGGCAGAATAAAGGTCAGCAATGAGCAGAAACATGCAAAATAGAGGTCAGAAATGAGTAGCAAGAGCAAAATAAAGGTTAGCAATGAGCAGAAAGGCAGAATAAAGCTCAGAAACAAGCAGAATGAGGCAAAGTAAAAGGATAGAAATGAACAGAAAGACAGAAAATTAATGTCAGAAAGGAGAAGGAGGAAAAATAGAGATCAGAAACGAACAGAAAGAGGAAAAATAAAGGTCAGGAACGAGCAGAAAGAGGGAAAATAGGGGTGAGAAACTAGCAGAAAGAGTTAAAACAAAGGTCAGACCTTAGCAGAAAGACGCAAAATCAAGGTAAGAAACAAGGTGAAAGAGGGTAAATAGAGATCAGAAACTAGCAGAAAGAAGCAAAATAAAGGCCAGCAGTGAGCAGAAAGATGAAAAATAAAAATCAGAAATGAGCATAAGAAGTGAGGAGAAAAAAGTCAGAAATCGAGCAGAAAACAGGCAGAACCCACTCAGGCACTCTCACAGTCACTCACAGACCCCTTCAGACACACATGCATCTACTCACAGACAAACTCGGACATGTACACCCAGAGCCAGTCAGACCTTCATGCACCCACTTATAGAATCACTCATACTCCCTTACCCATTCACAGGCCTACTCAGAAACGCACATACCAACTCACAGACACACTCATAAACTCACACACCCACTCACAGATCCACTTAGAGACTCACACACCCAATCATAGACCCACTCAGACACTCATGCACTCACTCACAGATTGACTGACACATTAATGGAGACATTCACAAACCCACTGAGACACTCACCCATCTACTGAGACACTCATTATCTCACTCACATACTTACTCTTAAAGGGTATGGGTTACAATTAGGAAATTAAAATTGAAAAAACTATATAAATTCACTAAAAAACTCAAAGGGTACCAGGACGTTATAATTAGAAAATAGAATTTAAAATACCTTGGAAATTTACTGAAAAAACAAAGGTTACAGGGACGTTATAGTTATTCAATATAAATAAACAAACCTTTAAAATTCCCTGAAAAACAAAGGTAACAGGGGTGCGCTATTTAGTCACAGAAATCACTTGTACAAAACCAATGAAATTCAGCAGTTATTGTTACCTGAGCTAACTATAACTTACGCCTATGCAATGCGCTGCTTATGACCTCATATATTACATAACTCATGACATGGTCAGTGACATCACTGAGGACATCACTGATGACATCTCAAATGACATCACTGATAACAATATCTGCAGAACTACTCACACACCCACTCACAGCCCTGTACAACCTCTAATACACCCACTCACATACCCATATAATCACTCACACGCCCATTCACAGACCCATACAAGCACTCACAACCACTCACTCATCCATCAAACCACTCACACACCCACTCACTCACTCATACAGCTACTCACACAACCATTCACTCACCCATACAGCTACTTATGCAACCAATCACTCATTATTACCCCACTCATGCATCCACTCACTCATCCATACAGCCACTTATTCACCTATAAAAGGACTCACAAATGCCCTCACAAACTTAGACAACCACTTACATACCGATCCACACATCCATACAAGCAGCCCCATATCCACACACTCACCCATACAGCATTTACAAAGACACTCATCTCCAAAACTGCCACTCGCTCACCAACTTACTTAACCAAACACCCACCCAAACAGCCACTCACTCACCCACACAGACCCTTATACACCCAGTCACTCACTCATACAACCATACAGACACCCACTCACTCACCCATACAGTCACTCACACATCTACTCATCCATCTACACAGCTACTCATATACCCATAGAGCAACTGACACACCCATTTGCTCACCAATATAGCCACTCACTCACCCACACAGCTACTCACACATACACTAATTCATCCATACAGCTACTCACACATCCACTCACACACCCAGTCACTCACACACCCATTCACACATGCATACACACAGTCACACAGCCGCTCACATAATATATATTAGATGTAGTATCACTTGTTAGCTGCACACCTGATACACTGATTTAACTTTTGTAGTACTTTAGTATTTATCTTTAACAATCATAAACGCTTACAGAATACTTACAATCACTTGATGATGCCATGAGTGATGTCATCAGTGATGTCATTTGAGATGGCATCAGTGATGTCACTGACCGTGTCTTGAGTGATGTAATATATGAGGTCAGAAGCAGAGCATTGCGGGGATGTAAGTTATAGTTAGCTCAGGTAACTATAACGGCTGAATTTCACTGGTTTTGTATAAGTGATATGTGAGCCTAACTATCACGTCCCTTTAACTTTAATTTATTTCAGTGAATGTATATATATATATAGATATTCAATGAGTTACGTATAGTTAGAGATTTGGTGTTCAAAGAACTTGCCCAGTGGAAAAGAGAGGGTTTGATCAGTAAGGACGAATTCAATTTTCTAATGACTAATCATCCCATTACCCCGACCTTGTATTTTATACCTTAGGTTCATAAGCAGATCAACCCTGTACCTGGATGTCCAATTATATCTGCACAGGGAGGACTACTAGAACCTATGTCTAAATATGTGGATTTTTTTAATCAGGGGCTAGGTGGAAACCCTTTCTTCATTTATAAAGGACACAGGCCATTTCTTAGAAAAGCTCAGAACAATCACATGGAATAAAAATTATTGTTTTATTGTTATGGACATATGTGCACTATATACCAGCATTAATCATGAACAGGGTTTAGAAGCTACTAAATGGTATCTCTCATATAGGGATATCAAGTTTTATGAACATAACAAGATGCTGCTAAACATGTTTAACGTTTGTCTTAAAAACAACTATTTTTTATTCAACTCTATGGTATATCAACAACTCCGAGGCGTGGCGATGGGGGCATGTTTCTCCCCCAGCTTTGCATGTTTACATGTAGGTTGGTGGGAGGAACATGTCCTTCGCCATGTCCTGGAAACAGATTTTACTGACAATGTCATTGCATGGTGGCATTTCATTGATGATGTTTGTGTGATTTGGCAGAGCACACAGATTTACTGACATCATTAATGACAACAATTAAAACCTAAAATTTACTGTGAACATTAATAAGGAGAAGGTTGAGTTTCTAGATGTAGAGATCTACATCCACAATGATGTCATCAAAACTAAACTACATAGGAAGGAAACTGCGGGGAACTCGATCCTCCACGCAAGCAGTACACACCCTAGGCACCTTGTCAAGAGTATCCCATACGGGAAATTCTTGCTTATTAAGAGAATTTGCAGCAATACAGAGGATATGACTATCTGTCTCGAAGAGGCGGTACAGAGATTTTTAGCAAGGGGATACAGTATGGCAGACTTGAAGATGGCTTTATCCAAATTAGACAGCTCTGAAAGCACGGCAATCACGAATGACAACCATGCATCTAGTTTGAGAGTACAGGGTGAGATGGTTGAAACTGGGAAGGCACCTATCAGACTTATAACATCATATAATTGGCAACATAACAAGGTCAGACAAATTATAACTAAAAACTGGCCTATTTTAAAGTCCAATATAACAATAGCAACTGAAATTGAGGACTTTCCTAGTATAACTTTCAGGCAAGCGCACTCTATGAGGGATTCTCTGGATAGATCATGTCCTGATATTCAGAAGAGAGAGAATTGGTTTTCAAATAGAACTGGCTTTGTTAAGTGTAGCTCGTGCAGAGCGTGTAAATTTGGTATTAACAAAAGGGAAATACAAGATGCATTCTCCTTAGAGCCTTTTAAATTAAAAGGATTTTTTACATGTAAAACTGAGTTTGCCGTATATATCCTGGAATGTACTTGCCAACTGAAATATATAGGCCGTACAAAATTACCAGTTTTTAATCGCATTTTACAACACCTCTGTGCGATTGTCAATTCTGACCCCAGCTACCCCGTGGCGCGGAATTTTAAATTTGTAGATCAAAATAATCTTAAGAATTTAACTTATTTTGTGATTGATGCCATGCCCAAATCCATAAGAGGGGATGATAGAGAAAGAAGATTACGTCAGCTGGAAAGTCAGTATATAGTACAGTTTGACACAAAAATGCCGAATGGTCTGAATACAGGAGAAGACTTATATAGCTTTTTATGAATAATAATTTTTTATTTAAGAAACTTATTTATGTATTTATAGTCATTCTTGAATCCTGTTTTAAGTTCTCTGTGCTGCTATTTACTAAAGAAAATTTAACATCAAATGAATTGTTTGCTGTTTAACCTATGAAAAATGTTTTTTTGCTTGTGCAGGGAGTTTTATGTGGGCTTTTTTTATCTCATTTATACTGGATTTTAACTGGTTTTACTGGTCGCCTGGTTTTTCTAGTTTTTATCTGGTGCCTTTGGGTGGAGAGGCTGCATTTTGCTGTTTGTACAGGTTCATTGAATCAAGTTTTATATGTGTTATTTATTACTTGGCACTTTTTTGAGTACTATGAATTGTTTACAGATCTTGTTGCACTTTTTTCTGCACATGTCACTTTAATAGCATCTTGCACTTTAATGAATATGTACAATAATGATTGACTTTGTGGTTAAACTAAACCATTTATTATTGACATATATAAATTAATTTGATAAGTGCAGTTTGTACTATATAACCAATAGATAAATATAAGGTTATTTTCTGTTTATTTATTAATTGTTTTGCACTAATTTGGGTTCAACACTATGAACATTTATTGTAAATTCATCATTGATAACATGCCATCAGCAATGAAATAGGAGACTACAGACTGATAATGAGATTTAACTATAAAACAGACCATATGGGCACTTGCCCAGTATATCAAATCGGTATAATTTTCAGGAATGTGTTTATTTGAAAACTATTTGTTACTCATAACGTTATATGTGAATGTCCTTAAAGGCATTGTCAGTGTGTTTACCATATCTATGCTAATATGGGAGGAGTATGTTACATGATGAATAGTATATAATCACTTAATGGGTCACGACATGTAATGTGATCAAGACCGGGTTCCCCGGTCGAAACGCGTCGTGTCTGCTTGGGAGGAATTAAGCATTGTAATACTTACTTCACAGTCTGTGGCCTGTTTCCTGATTGGTGCCTGTGGGAGAGAGAGGTGCTTCGCAGTCGGGAACTGTGTGTTCATAAATATATATGTATATATTAGAAATAGGGTTTCTGTTCCAATTAATCTCTGGCTGAAATCATCCAGGCACTCACGAGCATTATTCCATAGGCTTCTTTATTTGAATTGTAGCAATGTCATCAACGCGTTTCGGGAGTCAAGCTCCCTTGATCACGATGTTTTTTGCGTTGTCCAGAGCCCTCCCTTTAGTGCATGTAAACACAGTGGAAACAGTAAAAGGACTCACAGCAAGACATATAGTTATTTGCAAATACAGTGTCCATTTTAACACATTCAAAATGCCTTTAGGAAAGATGTAAAGTAAATACAAACATTTGTTTCCCTGCTTTAAAATAAATTTACATGTAAATAAACGTCAGGATCCCAAAATGAGAATGAGCAAAACATAATAGTGTGCCTATTTCAGCAAAAGGGACCTTATTTGTAAACGGGAATCATTCATTATTTACATCTTAATATGTTTTAAGTGTTTTGCCACAGTGTATTCAACTTAGCACAGTTATGTCTTATGTGGATTCACCTTTGGCTCATGTTAACTCACAGATCCTAATGGGACTATTGCAAATGGTAATGCTGGTTAATCAAATCAACCTTATTTTTAAATCATAAAGTGCAAGTGCTTTTGTAAACTAGTATTTCTATACTGTAAACATTGTATCCAGATATTGCACAATAGAAATATTAAGTGCCAGTGCTAGACAGTGCATTTCAATTTCAATAAAGTGCTAATGCTTCAATATCAACCACAGTACTTCATAAATGTAAACATTCCACTCATATTGCACTTCAGCAAACATTTTTCTAAAGTGTCTTCAGTTTAAATAAAGTGCTAATGCTTCAATATCGACCACAGTACTTCATAGATGTAAACATTCCACTCATATTGCACCTCAGCAAATATTTTTCTAAAGTGTCCATGCATATCACAAGAAAACAGCATTACTCATTGCAATATGGCTGCCCCTGAGCCAATTTCATTACAAAACAATCCACCACTATTCATGCAATTTTAAAAGGAGAGGAACTCAGAATAAGACTTTTAAAATCGAAAATGTTCATCAATTAAAATCATTAACGAAAAGATTTTCGGATGCAGTTTGGGTATACTCGAGGGTTAGAAAAAACAATTCATTATATTTACAGTCAATCAGTTTAAACAAGTATAAAGGTCTTCATCGACATTCAAACCCTGTGGCTCCATACAGTTAAATTCTAATATGAAATAGGTCTCTAATCTTCTCAGCTCACTTTTTCTATCCCCCCCTCTTTTCTTCTTTGGGTCCTCTGCAATACACGAGTATCGCAGGCCTTCGGGGTTACTTTGATGATGGAGTTCAAAGTGTGGGTCCACTGGGTAAGACCTATCCTGATTGACTATTGCCCTTCTGTGCTGTATAATCCGTTGGTATACAGGTAAAATCGTACTACCGATATAACTCTTTGGGCATGGGTACTGCAATAGATAGACAACGTACTCGCTTTTGCACGTAATGGTGCTTCTCACTTTCACGGTTTTGTTAAAAATTGTTTTAAAATCCGTGCGGTTCATTCCGTGCTGGCACGCTTTACATTTAAAACACTTTTTAAAACCGGGTTTAGGTTTCAGCCAGTCAGCATTACTCTTTCTCTTGTCCACAAAATCACTACGTACAATCAGATCTTTCAATGATTTAGATTTTCTATAGGTGATTTCAGGGTTCTTCTTCACCTTAGAACCTAATACTGGATCATTTTTGATTAGATACCAGTGTTTTCTAAGTATAGATCTCACTTCCTTGTGTTTAGTATTATACGTAGTAATGAATCTTGAGCTTCCTTGATCTTGCTGACCTCTATTCAATTTTCGAGTTCTAGAGGGCTCAAAGAGTAAAGAGTGTCTAGTTAGCTTCCTAGCTTTATTTGAAGCACCTTTCAGGATCGTCTTGCTATATCCCCTCTCTAGGAACCTCTGGGTCATTTCAGTTTCTATGGTGTCGAACTGCTCATCACTACTGCATGTACACCTTGCCCTGTAGTTTTCCCCAAACGGAATACTCCTTATTAATGCCGTGGGGTGGGCACTTTCGGCGTGCAGGATTGAGTTTCCAGCAGTTTGTTTTCAGAACACAGTAGTTTATAATTTGTTGTTCATGGGAGTGATCCTAATATCGAGGAATTCAATCGAGGTTTTGCTAAAATTCCCTACGAATTCCAAATTCAACGAATTCTGATTTATCTCCTCGATAAACAGGTTGATTGATGTCTCCGTGCCCTGCCACAGCACGAAGACATCATCAATATAACGTACCCATAAAAGGATGTGCTCCGACCAATGATCAAGCGGGCCCCCTCTGAGCACCTGCTCCTCCCAGATATATATAAATCACCGCTCAATTTCCCTTGCAAAAGCAAAGGAACAGACCGCACTCCATGGATAAGGCCAATTGTTATTTATTTTTCAAAATGCAGCAACAGGACACGTTTCGGCTTGGCGCCTTCCTCCAGCTGTTACTTCACAGCAGAAAAATTAATTTTTTAAATAAAGTTTTACCTTGATGACATAATTTCCTATAATGAACATCAACGATGGACTCAATTTTATGCCTGAAATGCGGCCATCTTGGAGTGTATAGGTTACAACCACTTTAACCGAGTGACTAAACATCAACACAAAAACATAAAGCCCTGAATGGGCACATGGTCAAACCTAATCATTCAATTTATTGAAACATTTTATCAGTTCATGGTTTTCAAAAATTGTTATTGTTTTGTAATTGAAAGAAGAAAAAGAATTGAGATTAAGCCCAAGATGGGCGTATTTACGAATGCATTGCAAAATTCATGGAAAGATACTCAACAATCAATTTTTGGAGACGTTATTCAAAATGCATGATCAACTCAGTAGGTCATTAATGAATATTTACGAAAATGCTATAGATATATATGTGTTGTTTATTCAGTGAGTTCAGCTTTACAAGTATTGTGTTAAAACTAATCGGGGTGTATGAAAACTGGGACTTACTTGCCTAGATGTATGGCTAATTCTTCTTCTGTGTTAACCCAAAGGGAGTTCTTGTATTGAGGTCAATAATATATCTAGACTCAAGAAGGCGTAGCTGGATTTCCCCATCTCCGCCTCTTTCCTTGATAGGAACTTGGTCAAGGCAGAAAAAACGCAGAAGATTCGGATCACTTCTGTGTTCTTTCACAAAATGCCTCGCCACTGGGTAATTCGGGTCATTGTGCTGTATTGCCCTAGCGTGTTCTAAAATTCTCCTCTTTACTAGGTGAATTTTACTGCCTATGTTTTGCAATTTACACGGGCATACAAGGGAGTAGACACAGAATGGGGTGGTACATATTAAAAATGTGTTAATTTTTCTGGTTACAGATTTCCCTGGGACTAGGTAATTTATTTGTTTGGTACTTGCCTTGCACGCTTAGCACTTTTGGCAAGAAAAAAATCCCGTCAGGTTGCCTAGTCTCGGTGTATGTGGAACTGAGTCAAAATGACTATGCAACAAAAGATCCCTCAGTGGACGATTCTTTCTGTATGTGATTTTGGGATAGCAAGCTAGCTCTTTACCAATTATCCCATCTGATTTTAGAATCTGCCAGTTGCGTTTCATGATGGTATGTATTTCTTTGGACTCTATCGAAAAGGTAGTGATGAATCGAGGTGTATTGTCCTCCTTTACAGATATTTTTTGCTTATCTCTAAGGAGATTGGTTATCGGAATTGTTCGAACTTTGTCAAACGCTTTTTCTAGAATCTGGTCCGAGTACCCTCTTACTTGGAACCTTGACATAGATTCTTGAGCTGCTGTGTCAAAATCAGTAGATTGTGTACCGTTTCTTTTAATGCGAAGCAATTTCCCAAACGGAATGCTGCTCTTAAGGGATTTAGGATCGCAGCTGCTTGCTTCAAGAATAGAATTCCCTGCGGTGGCTTTACGATACAGTGAGGTGCATATTTTGCCTTCTTTGATGAAGACTTTTAAATCTAGAAAATCAACCTCGGCATCACTTATATTGCCACTGAAATGCAGGTTCACTGTATTATCATTCAGATGTTTGATAAAAGACTCAGCTTCTGTTCGAGGACCTTTCCAAAATATGAAAAGGTCGTCGATGTAACGGTACCATCCTTCAATTGATGAGACCCAGTGCTGATTTTCATCAACCCAGGCAACCTGCTTCTCCCACCAGCCGACGAACAAGTTCGCGTAGCTGGGGGCGAAGCAGGTTCCCATCGGTGTACCCTTACATTGCCTGAAGTATTGTTTTTGAAACAGGAAGATGTTATTGTTGAGGCAGAAAGACAAAAATTTGAGTTTTGAAAACTTCAATGAACATGTCTTAAGAAAATATTCCACTGCTTTTATACCATGCTGGTGGGAGATGAATGTATATAGTCCTGTAACATCAGGGACGATCATTAACATGTCTGACTCTCATACAATCCCACATATAGTTCTCATAAAATCAGTGGTGTCATGGATATATGATGGTAAGGTTTTCACATGATCAATCAAAAAGAAGTCCAAATACTGTGACATTTTTCGGTCAGGCTCCCTCTCGATGAAATAATTGGTCTGCCCGGTGGTGAATTTGCATTCTTGTGAATTTTGGGCAGATGGTAGAAGGTTGGTGTGACCGGTTGTTGGCAGGTCAAAAATTTGAGCTCATTTGTATCAAGCATACCCTCTACTGCCCACTTTTCGATGAGATCATGGTACTGGATAATACTGTTATTGTATTCTTCTTTGTTGATTTTTGTATAACATGTAGTGTCCCTTGGTTGTCGCAATGCCTCAGTACAATAAACTTCCCACGTCATTAGGACAATGTTCCCACCCTTGTCTGATGGTTTTCAGACTAAGTTGGGGTTAGATTTCACTTATATACACATTTATTCTTCGATCGACCTTGATATATATATTTATATATATATATATATATAAAACATATTTAAATTTCAGAAAAACACACATTCACTGGATGATGTCATCAGTGATGTCATTAGAGATGTTTCTACCCTGCCCCCTTTGCATCTTTTGCACGTTTGTTTCACTGCTTTCTAATGCCTCGCTTCTACCGAGGCACAAGATGGCTGCCAACACTTCGTGGTTTTGGAGTGTTGACAGACAGTTGACAGCCAATCAGCATGCAGCTCGTGCTCATAATTGTATGGTTTTCGGTACACTTACTGTATGCGTACCGTACTTCGTCTCTAGATATATCTATGATTTTACTTTTGATTTTCTCAGGAACTACTGAACGAATTTACACCATTTAACAAAAAGTACAATCTGCGAACTGTACTCAACCTTTTTACCAAATTTGGTGTAATTCCGTTCAGCCGTTTGGGCTGTAGCCCTGGCTAAATTTCCTATGGAAAATTGCATGGGGAAACACTTTTTGGGACCCCCTCTTATTTCTCGGACCCCACTTGACAAATCACCCCCACACTTTCAGGGAATGAGCGAAGCAGAGCAGGCCATTTTTTGGAACAATTTTGCGAAGATTCGTCCACCAACGCCAAAGTTATTCCAAATAGGATGTTGCAGATTTCCTATGGAAACTTGGTGCTAACTATCACTACCTACTGGCGACCGCCAGTAGGGAATATATTCACAGAAAAAAGCATAGGTTTCACACATGTTATAGTTAGCTGGACATTTCACTTATACAAAACCATTGAAATTCCCCCGTTATAGTTAGTTCAGCTAACTATAACTCGCGCGCCCGCAATGCACTGCACAATGCACAATCCTCTTCAATCCTGAGGTCCCCTGTGAGCCAACTAGCCCACCAGGTACCTTCAGTATGCGCCAGGCAGCTGTGTTGCAAAGAGGTGTTCAGAGGGAACGCCCCCTTTTTACAATGCTCTGCAACATAGCTCCGTGGTGCTTACTGGAGATACATGTTGGACTAGTTGCCCCCTAGGGGACCTCTGGATTGAATAGGAATTAATTCCCCAACTTAAAACGCGCCACAGGGCATATTTGCACTCACATCACCTTAAGCCCCGCCCCCTACCTTCACCAGTGTGCAAAAGCCCCCTGTAGTGTGTTCTAAGGGGTCGATTACGATGGGGGTGAATCCGCATCCTCCGGGCTGGCGGCATCGAAAACACCCACTACCACATTATGATGGCGGTGGGATCAGCGGCGGACAGCAGGTCCGTCCGCCGCTGGTCCGCGGGGTGTGGACTGCAATACGGTGGCGGTGTCTGCAAGACACCACCAGCCACATTAGGATGGGTGCTGAAATATGCTTTTCTGTGGCAGCTTTTCCGCCATGGAAAAGCATGTGGACCTTTGCTTCTGGGGGCCCCTTGCAGGCCCCCAGGGTGTTGGGGGTGGGGGGTGCACATGGGGGGTACCTATGGTACCCCCTGCAGTTGCATGCACAATGCGGCAGGCACCGCGCGGTGCCTGCTGGTTTGTGCATGCAAATGCGCAGCATGCACTTTTAACTTTGCGCCAGGTGCTGCTTAAAGCAGCACCCGGCGCAAAGTTAAATATACGAGATATCCTAATTGCAATGGAGGGAACGCCGCTGCCCCTGCTGGCGGTCCCTCCACCTCGGGGTGGCGGATGGACGCAGGTCCGTCTGCCATCATAATCGACCCCTAAGTTGGGGGATTAAGTCCCCTTGCATACTGGGGGTCCTTGGGGACCAACTTGCCCACCAGGAACCTCCAGTATATGCAGGGGGCTGCGTTGCAGAGAGGTGTAAAAAGAGGAGTGGCCTCATTACAACTCTCTGCAATGTCATCAGTGATGTCACTGACCATGTCATGAATGAAGTAATATGTGACATCATCAGCAGTGGATTGCGGGTGCCCGAGATATAGTGAGTACAACTAACTATATTGGAGGAATTTCAATGGTTTTGTACGAGTGAAATGTCCAGCTAACTATGACACCCCTAAAACCTACGTTTTTTTCAGTGAATTTCTAAGGTTTTTTAAACAGAATGAAATACTTTAGTTTAAATACTTTGCAAATAGGCAATAGACTTGTAAGTACAGTAGTTACAGTTGTTGCAATGGGCAACACAATTTCAAACACAGTGTAACATTGACCTCAATGTGAATTTCTAGGTAAATGCCATTAGTTACTTTATGGATTACTTTTCTAGCCACAGGACTGGATCCTAAATTCAGTCCTTCCTTGGACATTGCCTGCAAACTGTTGGGTAAAAGCGTTTTAGTTACAGTAGTGATTTTTAAGGAATAATATTGTATTTTAAAAGTTGACACTTAGAAATTTTTCACATAGAATCATCAATGTTATCCTTTGGCGGGAAATTCCTTTAGCAGGTAAGTAGTGCTATTGTCACTTTTTCTTACTCAGTGGTGGATCCTGGATCCAGCACTAGTGCATCTCCTGTAAACAGTTGAAAGAATGAGTTTAAGTAATACAGGCAATTTTTTAGGAATATTTTATTTTGTGAAAATAGACACAGAGAAACTTTTCTGGTGAAAACCAGACAATGGATTACTATGGAAAGAAATACAAGTTACTTATAAATATGGTTAGAATTACTTTTCAGGGTTAGTGCTGAGCTAAAAGATGCAGCACTGGGTTCTCTCCTGATAACAGGTGAGTAAATCGGAATTCCTTGTTCGGATGATTTTAGGTGAATATTTTAAAGTTCCAAAACTCCACACTTTCAAAGTGAAACCAGTCAATGTTAGCCTATGTAATGAAATTCAAGTTACTGGTAAGTATGGTTAGAATTACTTTTCATGATTAATACTGGGCCCAAAGATGCAGCACTGAGGTCTCTCCTGATACCAGGTGAGTAAATCGGAATTCCAAGTTCTGCTTATTTTATAGGGATATTTTAAAGTTCTAAAACTCCACACTTAAAAGAATTTCCAAGTGAAACCAGTCAATTTTGCCCTATAGAATGAAATTCACTTAGTAAGTAAGTAGTGTTATCGTTACCTTTTCTTACTCAGCAGTGGATCCTAGATTCAGCACTGCTGCATCTCCTGTAAACAGTTGAAAGAATGCGTTTAAGTCATACAGTTAATTTTGAAAGAATATTTTTAGTTTTTGAAAATAGACACTTAGAAACTTTTCTGGTGAAAACCAGACAATGGATTCCTATGGAAGGAAATACAAGTTAGTGGTAAGTATGGTTAGAATTACTTTTCAGGGTCAGTGCAGGGCTAAAAGATGCAGCACTGTCTTCTCTCCTGTAAACAGTTGAAAGAATGCGTTTAAGTCATACAGTTAATTTTGAAAGAATATTTTTAGTTTTTGAAAATAGACACTTAGAAACTTTTCTGGTGAAAACCACACAATGGATTCCTATGGAAGGAAATACAAGTTACTGGTAAGAATGCTTAGAATTACTTTTCAGGGTCAGTGCTGGGCTAAAAGATGCAGCACTGAGTTTTCTCCTGATAACAGGTGAGTAAATCGGAATTCGTCGTTCGACTGATTTTAGACAAATATTTGTACAATGATGAAGGAAGGGGGCGGGGCCTGCGATGACATGTGTGCAAACTCGCCCTGTGGCGCATTTTAAGTTGGGGAATCAAATCCTCTTCCGTGCTGTGGTCCCTTGGGAGCCCAAATAGTCCACCAGGTACCTCCAGTATGCGCCAGGGAGCTGCGTTGCAGAGAGGTATTCAGAGGCCATGCCCCTTTTTACAATACTCTGCAACACAGCTCTGTGGCGCTTACTGGAGGTACCTAGTGGGCTAGTGACCCCTAGGTGACCTCTGGATTAAAGAGAAATTAATTTCCCAATTTAAAACACGCCACAGGGCGTGTTTGCACAGATAGCACCTTAGGCCCCGTCACCTACCTTCACCACTGTGCAAACGCACCCTGTGGTGTGTTTTAAGTTGGGGGATTAAGTCCCTTTAAATCCTGAGGTCCCATGGCGACCAACTAGCCCACCAGGTACCTCCATTATGTGCCAGGAAGCTGTGTTGCAGAGAGGTGTTCTGAGGACACGCCCCTTTTTACACCTCCGGGAAACTACAAAACCCGGCCCTGGGGGGTGGCGGTCCACAGGGCCATCTGCAGCCCCCCTTCCACACATTAAAGAAGCCAGCCACCCTTTTTAACAAGCCCCAGGGAGTAGCGGTCCCCGGGTCTGCGTGGAGGGCTTGGGACCCCCACACTATTTATTTTAAAAATGCCCCCGGAATTTGGCCGCCCCGGGGACTAATAAACTTTAACCACAAGAGTCCGCGCTTCGTTTTTTTGATTTTTCAGCGGCGAAATGCGCGGTTCCTACACGTACCCCGCAATTTAAAAAAAATATAATAATAATAATTTTTTGCCCTCGAGGTCCTTCTGCACACCCTGAGCAGACCTAGGGGGTCAGGGTGTGTCTACCTTGCTCCCTTTTCAAACGTTGCACACATATTTCAATGACTTCCTCAGCCTCGCTTCTACCGAGGCACAAAATGGCTGCCAGCAGTTCCTGATTTTGAATGTTTACAATCGCTTTACAGCCAATTAGAATTCTGCGCGTGATCGGGGCGGTGCGCTGATCCTACGAGGTCAAGCCTCGCACAATCCGCGGATCCTCTGCACCCATAGATATATAAATGACTTTAACCATACTTTTCAAAGAAACTACTGAACAGATTGACACCAGATATGCAAAAGGCACAAGTCTGAACTCAGGACTTCCTCTCTGCCAATTTTGGTGTAATTCCAATCAGCCGTTCGAGCTAAAGCCGTGGCTAAAGGTTCTATGGGAAAGTGCATGGGGAAAACACGTTTTGGGACCCCCCTTTTTTCTCGGCCCCCGCTTCACCAATCACCACCAACCTTTCAGGGAAGGAGCGGAACTTAACTGGCCAAAAGTTTGAAAAATTTCAAGAAGATTCATCAATCGACGCCAAAGTTATTCCAAATCGAATGTTGCGGTTTTCCTATGGATAATAGGTGCTAACCATATCTACCTACTGGCGACCGCAGTAGGTAATATATATCTATATATAAACACACACCAAATACAATACAGGGCGTTAAACACACAACACATGCTAATCTTGTGATGACGTCTTATTAGAATGTGTTTAAAAATACACACCATAGTAACAGACTACAGAAGGTAAGCCGTAAACCCTATAGAGACCAAGGCAAACATGTGTAATATGGAAAAGTTTTTCTAAGGGTGTTATTCAAAAGACAATTTATCAGGGGCACAACTAATTGCTAGAAGCACTGGAAGGGAAACAGAAAGATAATAATTTACAAAGACAACAGTAATATGTTGTATATATATCTTCATATATTAGAGAAACATGAAAAGCACTGCGTTACATTCAATGTCATGTAACCTGTGTAATACTGTGCACATGTGCTCGTGAAATAGTGAACGGCGCAAGTGACATGTGAGGAGTATGTACAGTGAGAAGGGGGGTGCAAAAACAAAACAAATTATATACTAGATATGTGCATAGAAATACCCATACAATAAATGCAAGTAAATACAAAGTGATTTAAATAGGTATTCTCGAAATACGGACGCTGTGAATTTCGCTGTAAAAGACGACAGCGTTTCAGCCTGTAGCAATGTTAGGCCATCATCAGGCCCAGGTTGCAATTAGTTATCCAACAGTGACTGATTGTGAGCCTGTCTGGGTCAGGGAGTTTGGGACTGAATATGTAAAGTGAATCCAGAGGGAGGTAGTAGCCAGCAAAGGTTTGTCGGTACTGTAGTAGTTTAATGTAGTGCTGTCATCAGGAGTGTCAAGGCACATCCATTTTATGGGATGGCAGGGGAATCAAACCAATATTGGTAGCTGGCAACCTGCATATGGAATGAATCCAGAGGAAGGGGGTAGGCAGAGAAGGTCTGGCGGTACTGCTTCTGTTCACGCTGCGTTGTCATGAGGAGCATTAAGGCACATCCATTGTCTGGGCTAGCAGGGATATCAATCCGAAAATTGTTGTTGCCAATCTGCGCATGGAATGAATCCTCAGTACGGGAAGCGCAGATTCATTCCATGTGCAGGTTGCCAACTACCAATATTGGATTGATACCCCTGCCACCCTAGACTATGGATGCGCCTTGACGCTCCTGACACCAGTGCTGCATTGAACAGCTACAGTCGGGGGCTGGTGGATCCGCAGTTGCAGGAACTGAAGAGGGTGAAGGTGTTTCCTCTTGTGGCAGGGCCTCCCTTTCTGTGGCTGAGTCAGATGTAGTTGGGGCAGATGTAGCAGGGCCACAGAAAGGAGAGGATGCCGTTGGAAAAGCCAAGAGCATATGGATCAAAATATCATGCAGCACCCTGCCAGGGAGTTGAAATTGGAGTTCAGATTCCCCATCTGTACATTGTGCACCCTTTGTGACTGGGTTATCTCCCGGGTCTAGGCCCAACATGTCTTGGGATTGGTGGAGGGATCCCAAGACTAGGTTGATGGTGGCCTGGGTAACAGTGAACCCAATGGCCTCACTTTGCAGGCCAACAGATTCCCTCACACAAACCCTACCCCAACTACCCTGTGCCCTTAACCCAGTGTGGGTCACCCCACTGGTTCCTGCCTGAACTGGAGATAATGGTGTTGGTGTTTTGACAGCAGGCATGACTGGGGGCATAAGATTGGGTTATATTGGTGTGGACACAGGACAAGGAGGTAGCCATAGGCTAAGATATGAGATGTAAGTGTGGGCCGAGTGAGACTCACTGGAGCTGACTGCCCAGGCAAAACAGATGGACCAGGCTGCTCTTGGTCAACCAGACTTGCAGGAGTGTAGTCCGCGTAGAAGGCTTGATCTTGGTCTGGAGTGGAGGTATCCTCAGTGGCAGATTTCTATAAGCATAATCTGGGTGTTGGACCTATTATGAAATCATGACAAATACACTATTCTTAAATCTGGATTGTACATCAAAATATTTTGAAGCTGCAATATGAAGCAACGTATGAAGCAGCCTAAAAGTAAAAAGCTAAAGATTACGATGATTATACCTTTCATTGGTACACAAACTGTATAAATGACACACAAAACTGTTTCAAAACTAAGCATGGGCGGAAAATCCGTTCCGCTCGCGGATTTTGCGGATTTTCGGTAAATTCGCAATCCGCGAACTCCCGCAAATTTACCGAAAATCCGCAAATCCGCGAGCGGCGGATTTTTCCGGGGGCAAAATTTCAAGCCTGCCCTGTTGCTTGTAACTATTTTAGGATGGCGCTGGCAAGCTGCCAGCACCATCCTAAAATAGTTACTAAGTTAGCTTCAACAGGAAGCTCTAATAGATAAAATAAAGCAGGTGCTCGCAACTGCTTTATTTTATCTATTAGAGCTTCCTGTTGAAGCTAATTTAGTAAGTATTTTAGGATGGCGCTGGCAGCTTGCCGGCGCCATCCTAAAATATTTACAAATGCCCTTCCTGTGACCCTTCCTGTGGAGCTTTTTCTCTTCATCTGCTGAACTGATCTTTCTCTGACCTTTTATGCACACAAGAGGCATGTGAACTCGCATGGAAGCCCCGCACGTTTGGCCCCGCGCACACACTCGCGGTTTGCACCGTCTTCCCGCCATTCACCCACTATGATGGACAGCTCACTCAAGGGACCCCTGCGCCTTTCGGGGCGATTGCATAGTAACACACACATGGTCGCTCGAACTAGTTGATGCTCAAATTCAGTGACTCATTCATTAGCCCAAAAACAATCATGAGCGTCTTCGAGGCTGGACAGGTGTGCCTCTTCCCAAATCTACCGTGGAAAGTCAGCTGTGATGCTGGGTAGAGGCCTTTGCATCCTTGACTTTCATGAGCGCAATCCCCGTGTTGTTCCTGTGACCAGGAGCTTCTTTCTCTTCATATTATTGTGTTCGCACGGGTTGCTGCAAGTTCGCACGCGTTTTGTACAATTTCGCAATTTGCGAAATTGTACAAAACCCTCGCGAACTTGCAGAAACCCGTGCGAACATAAAAAAAAAAAATCCGCAAATTCGCGAGAATTCGCGGATTTTGCGGATTGCGAGTTCGCAAATCCGCAAAATCCGCGAACGCGAGATCCGCAAAATTCGCCCATGCTTATTCAAAACAACAAGTGAAAAGATGTCATGAAATGCAAAAAGATGATTAAAAACTATACATGAAATATACCAAACATTTCACACAATGCAGTACAGAGGTGAAATGTGAAATTAACCATTCCAAGGCCTAGCAGCTATTATTCTGTCATTAACACATCTTAGAAGGATATATGGCATTAGTCATCCTATACACATTGCAGAGTGCATTTTCACAGAAATAACTACTTATATTCAGCATACCAAATTACATTCCTTAAAGTCCTTCGTAAATACACTTTTCTTTGTGAAACAAAATACATCAATTACATCAAATAACAAGGAATGGACAACATATAACATTCAACCCAAAGACATTTCAAAACATAGCATGAAATAGACACTGATAAATACCTGACACTTTTATATATGTGAAAATGTGTTAGGAAAGAGAGTATGAATCAGATAACATTGCAATATTTTCACAAAACAGAAACAAGGCATACTGGTAGTTGTAGTCATTTCAATGAAACATTAACAACACTTGCAAATGTGCAAGTTAAACATACCTCGAGAAATTATGCTGTAAAAAGAACATACATTTATAATGTTAAAAAATATATTGAACTCCTTTTATTGAAATTACTTTCAAACAAAAAAGCAAGAGCATTGATACAAATGCAAATATATGTTTGTATGTTTCTAAAAGGCGCAAAACACATTAGCAACAGCTAAATGTAAATCAAAAACCAGATTTAGAGTTAGTGACACATTCAATAGTATAATTTATGGGATGGGGCCAACCATCATGGCTGTACGGATATGATCCGTATGAGATCCATGGCATTTGCAGCGAATTCGAGATACTGGGGGGCCCTAAGTCACTCAAGTCAACCCACTCACACTACAGTAGTGACCCTGAATGGAGGATGCCCATGGGCTGCTGATTTGCCTCTCCCAACATCAGTGAGAACCCTGCCTGTCCCTGTCTGCGCCACAATGGCCTATGCCTCCGAGGTCTGGGGAGAGTCTGCATAGCTTTACAACTGTTTGAGACGGTATGACGCACTGCTCCCCCTGAATGCCATGGCAGAAATTAACTAAATATTCTTGGGGGCAGCGTAGCAGGACATTCTAGGCACCATCTGTCACCATAACCGGGCCCCAGAGTTCGCTGCAACAACTGCTCTATGGAACCTGGCACTAGCAGCACCATTTGCCCAACAGACACCCGCTCCAATGAAGCATCAATTCTAGCATGCTGCCTCTCCACAACTGAACCCAGCTGAAAGCAATGCTCACCTACTGCTGCGCTTCTGGGCTCCCGCAGAAGAGGTGGAGCAGAGGCTCTGAGGATGGAGGGGTAGGTCTCCCCCCAATGCCTGACTTCAAAATGGTGGAGCATCATGCAGCGTTTGGACTCGAGAACCCACAGCGCTTCAGTGACAACTTCGTGCCCGACATTGCAGGGAGTCCTGAGCCCTCATTAAACTATATTAGCGGCAGACATAGTATTCCTGAGTTTATTATTGAGTGAAGAAATGCTCATACATACAGACCGCTACTTAAATTCCAGTCTCACAGGAATGTCCTGAATCTTTCCCTGATGGGATCCCAAGGTCACATCGTCAAGCAAAAGTGAACTGAATCAGAATCCACGCCAGTGAGCGAGGCAGGAATCATACTAAAGGGACAATACAAGTTTGCAAAGATGTTCCTCATGCCCAATTGAGACTCTCATCTCCACTCCATGGGGCTAATATTGTTCTCAAGTCCATAGAATTCAAATTGACGGGTGGAAGCTTGTCGCCCAGAAGCAGATGGACTAATAAGCTGCAGTAAGGTCTTCCAGATCCACAGAGGTCCATCAATGGTCACTGCTTCTGATGAACAATGCCTGCTTCCTCACCTGGATTGTCTCAATATATATTGTGTTGGCATGGTCATCCATGGGCAAGTTAGCGAAAGAGGTTGAAGCAATGGCGAATTCATCTTCTTGATCTATCCTTGAAAGGACCCCTGGAGGCACTACCCGGTCACTTCACACCATGCAACAGCAGCCTGGTTCTATATGCCACTCAAAAAAAAACAAGCATATAGGAATTCCAGCTACTTTCAACCGGTGGAAACATGAACCCCACATTCACCAGTGTCAGTAGAAGGCAATATGGCCCTAACTAAAGAAGACCTCTTCTCCTTCCTACAAGACTTCAAAAAGGAGCTGCAGGAAGAGCCTCAAACCGGCCTCACAAACTCCCTGGAGAACCTTCGAACTGACCTCATCTCCAAACTTACCAACCTACAACAGGACATGGATTCTATAGGAGCACAAACATTAGACTTAGACCCCACCTGTCAATCTCTTGAGCAGAGAGTGCTCCACCTGGAGAGCTTTTCTGAGCATCTCAAAGATTCTCTTTAAGATACGTTACTAAAATGTGAGGACTTAAAAATAGTGCTATTTGTGACAATTTTAGGCTGCAAAACATGGAGGAAGGAGCAGAAGTTCCAGATTTGGAGGCCTTCCTCGTGAGTCTTTTGTCAGAGCTATTGGGTGAGAAAGTACCTAGAGTTAAGTTAGACAGAGTCCATCGAGTTGGCATTACAACCCAGGGTCAGGGGAAACACTCCAGAGGTGTTCCACTAAAGGTACACTCATTCAAAGTTAAGGATGCCATCCTACAGGCGGCAAGGAAAGTGGAAGAGATGTCTTTTCAGTGGGCCTCCTGCTCATTATATCAAGATATTGCTTCAGCATCCTTAACTAGGTGACTGCAATTCACACCTGTGAATGATTAACTACACCAGAAGAACATTAAGTATAGATGGACATAAGCATTGGGCCTTGCCTTTAGCTTCAAAAATAAAGAATACAATTTCTCTGACCTGCATTGGGTATTGACCCTGCTTGGAGTGATTTACTCCCAATCTGAATCACCATCAAAGACACTCTGAAGAAAAGATCCAAAATCTGAGACCAGCCCCAACCAGAGACAATGGCCTCCACAGCGACACCCTAGACCACAAGGGAAACATTGGGTCCGGAGATGAGACAGTCATCTCACCTTAGGTGCCAGGTTTTGTACTGTTCCACATCAAACTTTTGACTTTCTGCCCTTGGCCAAACCTACTGTTCTCTACTTTGCATATGTACGTTAGGACCCAATGTGGGAAACCATACTTTCTGTGTTTTCTTCTGTTTCCATCCCAGAGCATTTCCCTTCCAAGACTCTCCACTAGGTATTGAGCCTGGTGCTAATAAAAGGCCTCACCATCGAATCGATATGCCTTTTACTTAGCTCACCCCTTTGTTATATATTCAGGAATGCCATATGTGGTCTATATTGTACCTTTACCCAAAAGAAGAGATGAAACCTCAGACACATTACTAATCAGACGACACCGTAATAGTGTTCACTACACTGACCTGGAATGTGAAGGGGCTTAACTCCACAGCTAAATGGCAAAAAGTTGGGAAATATATTCTTCATAAGAGACACAACATTGTGGTGTTACAGGAGACCCTTTTGTAAATAAAAGGAATCCATTAGGAAGTGGGAAGGAGGTGTCCCTACGGTGAGTGGGAACACACTAGGTGTTTTTGGGTACCCCTCACACACCAACAGGCCCCGTGGTGTCATGCATCATTATTGGGGTCCTCGCACCCCTCTATGGGATGCGGCGTGCTGCGACCGACGGTTACGTGGGAGCACTTATATTGGCTATGTGTGGTGTAGGTGAGGGAATTGTAAGTGAGTGCTGTGGTGGGGTTTGATGGTGAGTGGAGTTTAAAAAGTGCCAGGCTCGTGGGGTAGCAAAAAAACTTTAATTGGCCCCCGGGCTGGTACTAGTAAAAGGTGAGAGAGGAGGTATTGGCGTAACCTATGTGCGTCACCTCCTATGTGTGTGTCAACAAGTTTCGGTGTAAAAACACCTTCTTCAGGCCTGGGGTACACAAATCTCCACCTTACTCACGTTTTGCTATTTTTTAGATTTGTTATATTCTAAAAAAGTGGAATTTATAAGTGCAGGTATAGTAATGTACCTACTGAACAACCGCTATTTAGCTGACCTGTAAGGAGAAGGTGCATATGGTGAAATTTTTTTACATATAAAAAAAGACACATACAAGACAAACACACATGTAACATAAAACACACACTCTAATATTTATGGCAAAATCGGGTTGTAGTCAGCCCATGTGATACTTGCTGAGTCATAGACTTATTGTGAAGAATAAGAGAATTCTATGAAGCTCACAGTGGGCATAACATACTGTTTTGTTAGGAGTTTACTACTCCATGAGACCGTACTAACGTAGGGGTTACTCGTGCTTCCTTGGTACCTGTGAGGGAGAAATACAAATACTGCTGTTCTTCTTGGTACTTACATATTTGCAGGGATGGAAAGTTTGTTTGTTTTGGGGTGGTATTTCTCACGAGTCTATGAGGAGAAACCCTCTTCGCTGCCCCTTACGCCGGCTCCGTTGGTTGTGCCATGGTGTTTTCAAACGGGCCCTTTATATACTATTAATGATTCACCCCTAATTGAATTATTTGCAAGCTTGGAACCGGGTATGCCCGTATTTGGTTCGCCGGTAATTGGATATTTCTATCTGCTGCTGTTCCGGATAGCGCAATAGTTAGTTTAACCAGAGCAGCGCTTAAGCATTTGGGCTGCAGTGCCTTGATGTTCACCGCGTATGCCCGTATTTGGTTCGCCGGTAATTGGATGTTTCTATCTGCTTCTATTACGGATCGCGCTTGCGCGATAGTTAGTTTTACCCGGGCAGCGCATGCGCTTTGGGCTGCAGTGCCCTGTTGTTTACCGCGCATGCTCGGGCCGGTTCGTGCTCGCTATGATTATGTTCGAAATCGACTAGGGTTCGTGTCTGCACTAATCACAAAATTGTTTCTTGAAAATCGGAGTTTATCTTCAAAAAAATGTCACATAAAGTCGGGTTACATAATTAAACCGGGGTAGCCTGATTATGGTTAGATAATAGTATATTCAGTCAGTTCAGAGGGGGATGAGAGAATTATATTGAGATTCTGAAAAACTAAAGGAGTTTAGCTCATCTTTTTGTTTATCTGATTAACCCTAAGAGGTGTTCATGCGCTCGGTACATTCATGATTTTTATGGAAAGTGTTCGTATTGGGAATTTTGTTCGAGCTCAGAAAAAAAGGGGGGACATTTTTATATAAAAAAGATAGCTTTGTATCCAGGATGTTGCCCTACATTTGCGTAACGTCTCTGAGGGTCGTTCAAGGTTTTAATTGGCCCCAAGGGATGGCATCATTTAATCCAGATATGTGGGTACCTAGGCGGAAAACCCAACGTTGCTCTTTTTCAGAGAGACCCTGTTCCGTGGGTAATTGCTCAATTACCGTCCAGTAGATGTCATTAACACAATGTCCCATCTCTAGGAAATGAGCCGCCATTTTGGTGGTACTCTTTTTGCAGCGGATATTTCTCTTCTGCTCACTGAGTCGTGTTTTCACTGCTCTGGTGGTCATGCCAATATACTCCAGGTGGCAAGGGCACACAATCATGTAAATCACATTCTTGGTGTTGCAGTTTGTAATTTTTCATTGGTCGCATCTTGTGCCATTGGCAAAGGTCAGCTGCTTACTTTTCCTGGTTAGATGGCAGTTAGCACAGTTGCCACAGGGAAAATGTCCCTGTATTCCTTGTATTGAAGGTTGTTGCTGTGGTGGTGGTTTTGGGCGGGTGTGGACTAGTATGTTTTTAAGGTTCTTCCCACGTCTATGGGAAAACATTGGTTTCTCAATCTCCAGTGATCCGCAGGCCAAAATGCGCCAATGTCTGTTCACTATTTTTGACACCTCATTAGAATGAGGGCTGTATGTAGTGACGCATATTGGTCTTGTTTGTTTAGTGATCAGTCCAATTCTGTCCTCCAGAAGGGCATCTCTATTTTTGTTCCTGGCCCTTTTCATGGTGGCATTAATTATTCTGTCTGGGTAATGTCTTGCTTGTAGCTTGACTTTGAGAACCAGGGCCTGTGATTTATAGTTGTCCACTTGGGTCAGTTTCTCCTAAGTCGGAGAAATTGCTCATATGGGAGGTTCATCCTGAGATGGCGTGGATGGAAACTGTCGTATCTGAGTAGACAGTTCCTTGCTGTTGGTTTGAAATGTGTAGTGGTTTCTAGTTTCCCATTTTGGTAGTAAATGTTGAGATCCAAGAAAGCAAGTGTTTCATTTGATACTGAATGTGTGAATTTGAGGAAGCGGTCTTGGGTGTTGAGCCACTCCATGAAATGGATGACCGTCTCGTCGTTCCCCTGCCAGATCACAAAGATATCGTCAATGTATCTTTTCCAGGTTAGTATGTGTTGTCTGTAGGGGTTATTGGGATTGAGAATTTTGTTGGATTCCATGTGGTGTACATACAGTCCGGCTAAGCTCGGCGCAAATATGCTCCCCATGCTTGTGCCATGGCTCTGTAAATAAATTGTCTCATCAAATTCAAAAAAGTTTTTGGTCAAAGCTAAAGCAATACATTCCATTACTACTCCCCTTGGAGTCTGGTATCGCCAGTGTGTGCTGTACAAAACTTCTTCGATTATTGCCAGGGTTTCATCGTGTGGGAGGCTCTCATATAAGCTCTCGACATCTAGGCTGAGCAGGAGTTGGTTCTCTAGATCAAAAATGAGATCTTTTCACATTTGCAAAACTGATTTTGTGTCCTTCAGATACGTATCTGTTGCTTGGATGAGGGGGTGCAGAAAAGCATCTAAGAACTTGGAGAGAGGTTCTAGAATCGAACCAATCCCGGAGACGATAGGTCTCTCTGGTGGATTGTCCAGGTTTTTGTGTATCTTCGGGATACAGTAGATGTATGGCATTCGTGGGTTTTTCTGTATTAGGAACTCAGACTCTTTTTTGGAGAGCCAGTTGTGTGCCAAAGCTTCCTCTACCATCCCTCCAATAGTTATTCTCAGGGATTCGGTTGGGTCAACAGTCAGTATCGTGTAATTTCGTCTATCTGACAACAATCTTAGAAATTCATGGTTGTATGCTGTTGTTGTTTGTACAACCGTAGCTCCGCTTTTGTCGGCGGGTTTTATGGTGATATCACAGTTGTTGGTAAGTTCTCGAATGGCCGCTTGCTCCACCTTGCTTGTGTTGTGAAAGACGGCGCATTTAGACGAGTTTAAATTGTTGAGATCCGTCATTACTGCCTTCTCAAAGTCCTAAACCTCTATGGGTAGTAAGGCATCTGGTGGTGTGAAGGTCGACTTCAGTCTCAATCCTGTGTCTGTCTCTGGGATACTCTCTTTATCCTTGAAGAAGACCTGTAACTTGATCTTTCTCAGAAATTCCTGCATTTCTGTTTGGAATTTGAAGGAGTCAAACTTGTTAGTTCGGACGAAAATCAGGCCTTTATTTAGTACAGCCCTTTGGGTGGATGTCAGTTACCATGGTGTGATGTTTACCACTAGGTCCCCCTGCGGCTGGTTGACGGGTTGCTCTGTAGGGCTCCTGTCATGCTCCTGGTGTTCACCCTGAGCTCTCCCTGGTTGGGGTCTTGCCACATCAACGTGTTGTCTTTTCTGTTCCGTCCTCTGTTTGTTTCTTGGCGTGTCCCTAAAAAAGGCTGGTTGCTGTAAAAGTTTGGGTCGAACTCCGAGCCCATGGCTGGTACATGGGTCCCGCTGGTCCTTGTCCAAAGCTGAATGGTGTGAAAGGTGTTGGTCCTGCGAAATGTGGAGAGTAGGGTTGAGGTTGGTATCCCCGCCATCCTCGTTGTCTTGGGTATTGTTGGCCTTGTCGTCTCTGGTAGCCCCTCTGTCGTTGGTTGCTGCGAGTGCTTGAACCAGAGGAACCACTGTCTGAGCCATCACTATCATTGTCACTGTTCACATTCCCTGAGGTGTAATCATCTTTAGTATAAGGATATGCTGTCTCAGGAGTAAAACGGTCTTTATCCTTACCCAATTTTTTTAATTTGCTTTGTTTCAGTGTGGCTTCAAAATCAGCAATGTGCTGGTTTAGTTCGTCCAGCCTCCTTTTGAGTTCTGCATGTTTTATATAGGTTTTTAGTTTTACCTCAATCTTCTGTATGTCCAATTTTTTTTCTTGTGTAATTCTTGTGGCGGTTTTAACTATGAGCACCAACCAATCCCGTGAACAGTGCCACTAAATCAGTGACCATTGTTTTTTGAAAATTTTGTCATTCTGGAAGATGAAGGGCTCACTTTTTCCATGAGACCCTGTGGTGCTATCTTTTCCTCAGGTACTCGGTCATTAAAAGGCCATGCAATGCTGCCCTTATTTGTGTCTTCAACACATGAGACCCACCTTAAGTGCAGCGATTAACTCAGCCTTCGCCATAAAGCGTACCCTCTGATTTAGCAATCCTCAGTGCCCACTAAACACAATGGGGTTGTCCTACTCTTCCACTCTTATCTCAAAGTTCATCCACTGAATACTGAAACAGATATAAATGACAGACTAGTTATGGTGAGGGGGAGCCTATGAAGCAGGTTATTAACAATAGTATCAGTATATGCCCCGAACTCCGTGCAAACTAAATTTCTTTTCTCATTCCTCACCCTACTCGGGGGGGGGGGTGGTTATGGAAGAAGAGATAGACCTAAAGGGTGGATTCAACCTTATTTGGGACCCTGAGTTAGACACCTCCCATCCCCAATGATCTCATACAGGAAGCTTCATTAAAGTTTTAAAACAGACTATACACTCTATAGGTCAGATAGATGCCTGGTGGACAACTAATCCTATCACTCAAGACCTTGCTTTTTTTCCTACTCTCACCACTCTTACTCACAATTGAACCACACATTTTTTAGCCAATCCCTGGAACATGCCATAAAGACAGCCACATTCCACCCTATAGCCCAGTCCGATTGTGCCCCGGTAGAATTACTACTAGACTGGAAAGACCCTACAGCCAAATTTCAACTCTGGTTATTTCCAAACTTTTTCACCAGATCCAGCAACAAGATGGGACACCTTCAAATCTGTGATAAGAGGAAAGTGTATCTCACTCTTATCAGCACAAACCAAGACTGACCTTGAAGCTGAACTTCAAACTGCAGAAAATGCCCTCAATGACACCCCCTCTTCAACACTACAAAGAAAGGTCACAGCCCTTAGAGGGAAATTAAATGTGGATTACATCAATGGAGCAGAATTTACCTTGCTCTGCTTCAAACACATGACATATGGCACGATAAACAAAGTGGGCACCTATATAGCGTGACAGCTGCAAGTTAAGCATAAGAGGGATTAAATTGGCCACATCAACAGAGAGAGAGAGGAGGTAATTATTTCTGAGCAAGGTAAAATGAGCGCTCTCTGTGACTTTTATGAAACCCTCCATACAGCCGAAACGCCAAAAGACAATACACAGCTTGGCTATATGGAAGGAGTTGAAGTGTCAAATTATCAAAATGAAGCAGCCTGTTTAATGAGGATGAAGTCCTGACAGCTTTTAAAGCTCTTAAAACTCATAAATCCCCAAGAACAGACTGGTTTACTGCTCATTTTTACAAACCTTTCAGCCCTGAATCGTTGCCTCACTTTGCTCATCTATTGAACTGCAAAGCTTCCACTAAAAGGGTCACTAGATCAAGGCAATTCAGGCCTCCTTCTCGGAGAGCTCGGAGGAGGGTTGCGGTGACCTCGGGGCAGGACTCGGAACATCGTCCTTGTCAACGGCAGTACTGGCGGACTGGCGGACTTTCCACCTGTCTCCAGTGATGCATCCCGGATTCTGCTGGCCAGCCTTAAATCTGGCTTGCCACTCGACCCCTGCCCCACCAAATTTTTGGCTGGGATGGCGGCAGTGGTGAACCCTCTGGTCAACCCGATCCTCAATGCCTCCCTGAGGGAAGGGAGTGTCCCACGCACCTGGAAAAGGGCGATGGTGATCCCCCTCCTGAAAAAGCCGGGTCTTGATGCCGAGGTTCTGGCCAATTATAGGCCAATTTCACTGCTCCCGGCTTTGGCCAAGATCACTGAGAAACATGTCCATGGCGTCTTGTCGAGCTTCTTAGAATCCAACAATTTGCTCCATCCATCCCAATCCGGTTTCCGTCCGAATTTTAGTACGGAAACGGCGTTGGTGGAGGTCTCCGAGATCATCAGGGAGACCTTGGATGTGGGTGGCAAGGCCATGTTAGTCATGTTGGACCTGTCGGCGGCCTTCAACACCGTCCCCCACGAGGCGCTTCTCGCCAGGCTTTATGACATCGGCCTCAGGGGGACGGTCCTCAGATGGTTTACATCCTTCCTGGATGGCCGCCGCCAGACGGACTGGATTTCCCAGAGCTCCGCCGAGATGCCGCCATTGGGAGTCGGGGTTCCACAGGGTTCTGTGTTGAGCCCGACGTTGTTTAACATCTTTATGTCCCCTCTGGTGGCTGCGGTGGAGGCTTACGGAGCCCAGATCGTGTCCTACGCCGACGACACGCAACTTCTCTTCACATGTGGCAAAGATCAGCCATTTGATGGGGAGAGAATTCAGGACTGCCTGGACATGGTCTTTGGGTGGTTCCAGCGGAATAGTCTGAAGGCCAACTCCAGTAAGTCGGAGGTTCTATTCTTCGGCTGTGCCATCGATCCCGAGTGGTGGCAATGGTGGCCGGCTGCCATGTGTCCCCCGGCACAATCCTCCTTGGTTGCCAAGAACCTTGGTGTTAAGCTGGATAACAAGTTCTCATTGAGAGCGCACGTTCTTGGCCTGTCCGGCATTTGTTTCGGCATTCTGAAAATGCTCCGCAAATTTCTTCCTCTACTATCTGCGGAGCACAGGCGGATTACGGTGCAGGCGCTCATCGGATCCAGGCTAGACTATGCCAATGCCCTTTTTTTAGGCCTTCCTGATTACTTGGTCCAGCGTCTGCAGGTGGTACAGAATTCTGAAGCCCGTGCGATTTTTGGTCTGCATAGACGAGCACAGGCTTCTGGGCTGCTGCAGACGCTTCATTGGTTGCCGATCCGGAAGCGGATTATGTTCAAATCCCTGACGCTGATGCACAAAGCTCGGTTTGGCTCAGGTGCGGGATATCTGCAGAAGAGATTGGCTTTCTATCGCCCTGCTCGCTCACTGCGCTCTGAATCCCTTTTCACTGCTGTGGTCCCGCGTGTGAGGAAGGCCCGCATTGGGGGACGCTCCTTTAGCCTCAAGGCCCCCCAGCTGTGGAATTCGCTCCCACTGGCACTTCGCAGTACCCCCAATCTGCTTCAATTTAGAAAAAATTTGAAGACTTGGCTTTTTAATCTGTCTGTTTAGGCGGGTTTCTTCTTCCTTGGAATCTGTTTTTCTTGTTATGTTGTTCTACACTTCAGCCCGTGGAAAGCGCCGGGACACTCTTTTAGAGTAGCCGAGCGCTATACAAACGCATTTTAACATAACATAACATAACATAACATAACATAACTACCTCAATGAGCAATGCATTACTTACTGTTATCTCTAAACCAGGGAAGCACCCACACTGTTGCGCTTCTTATAGGCCAATAGCCTTGGTAAATCTGGATGCAAAGCTTGACACTAAAATACTAGTGACATACTAGTTACAAGACTGGAAAGTATCATGCCAGATTAAGTATGCCCGGGTCAGTCTGGCTTTATTCAAGGGTGACAGACAAACAACAACCTGTGGAGGGTGATCGACCTGGTCGAAAAAGCAACTAAAATACAGACTTTATTTGTGTTAGACACGCAGAAGGCCTTCAACCGTATTGACTGGTCCTTTCTCTTCCAAACCCTCTGTAAATTCAACATTGCTTTACACTTTATAGCAATGATACAAGCAAACTATGCTAATCCATGTTCGTGCGTAGTGGGTAACAGACTAGGATCGAATGCCTTTCAACTTGGACAGGGCATACATCAGGGATGCCCACTTTCACCACCATTGTTTGCACTTAGCATGGAATCCCTTGCAGCCATAATATGAAATACAGCCTCGATCAGATGTATCCCCTTTGGCTCTATATAGCACAACATTTCACTATTCGCATATGACATGCTACTCTTCCTTACTTCCCACGCTACCTTCCTGGCAGCCCTACAGTAGGAACTTGCTCCTTATGCGGCAGCAGCAGGCTACTATATAAACCTCTGAAAAACTTTTCTTTACGACCTCATACTCCCTACACATGAGACAGAAGCCTTAGTGGGCACGACCCCTTTCCAGTGGGCAAGGAAAGAAATCACCTACCCGGGGGTCAAGATCACCTTGAAGATTTCATATCTCTATTGAGCCAATTTCCCCCTCACTCCCACGCCAACTTAAAATAGATTTCTAATGATGGACCCCCATGTACCTAAATGGTTGGTTCATGTCAACGCAGTAAAAATGACAGTTTTGCCACAGGTCCTCAACCTTTTTCAAGGTCTTCCAATGGTGCTCCACCAATAATTTTTCTCAGAACTTCACTCCATAGTAATATATTTTATATGGCAGTACCATAGACCCCATCGACCATATAACCCATTGGGACTACCAAGAGAAGTAGGGGGAGTTACTTTGCCAGATTTTCTCTTATATAGAAAAACAGCACAACTGAGGGTCATAAACTAATGTTCCCAGAAGGTATATGATAAATATTGGCTCAATTTTAACTGGGTGGTAATTGGCTGCTATGTCCGGGATGTCTTTTGGAAACCAAAAAACAACCAACCCCCTAATATTTACCTCAGTACACCCACTAAAACAGCTGTTACAGTATTGGACTCGGTTGTCCGGGCACCAGGTTGGACTAGTTTCCTCTCTCCCTACACCCCAATCTACTTCAATCCAGCATTCCCTACCCCTCTCACACTAGGCCCCTTTCCATCTGTGGTGAGAGAGAGGCTGTCATGATCATAGATCTGTTCTATGGTTGGGATATCCTCACTTTTGAACACTGCTCTCTTAGGTTTGAGGGATGAAATTTCAAAGTGTCAAATGTCCAGCGACCATTCCATTATGTGGCTTTGTCTAGGAGCATCAAAACAGCCCTAGCAACAGCATTGAAGAAAACCACTGCACCATCACTTTCCCATTGGCATTCACTCACAATGGAAAGAATGGCAGAAATATTGTTGGACAACTTTAACAATTTTGAATACCAATGGGGACCCCTTCTTAGATTCTTTTCAGAAGACCTCCCTCTTACCACTTGTCTTAAGCGCACATGAGCACCCCATCTCTTCCAGTTCTAGGCTTCCTAAGGGTCAATTGACCCCCTCCGGTAGACTGATGGAAGGTATTTCAAGGCTCTGTACCCGCTGGCTTATTTCCCACCCATCAATCATTATAGAGATATTTTATTCCTTACTCATGATCAGTTACGTTTTGGTTTCCTTTTTGAGATGGTGTGGGGGGGTTGTTGGGCAATAGATTGATTCAATGTGAATATATCCGGCTAATGGTATCATACTTGATTTTTGCTTGATATAGTCAGCATGTCTTAGTCTGTTTCTTTTTTGCCACTGAATTCTTCTTTGGCATACTGAATATGATTAAATATGACTTTTTTTAAACTGTATTGTACCTGTATGGTTAGCAAAAGGAAAAAAAGAAAATACCTAATAAAGGGATTATGACAAGAAAAGTGTCACTTTCCAGTCTGCGTTCTATCAGGGATTAATGTCAAGCCTTTAGGATGTGGGATCTGAAAGGCCTTCTCCTTCCAAGGCAAGCAGGGAAAACCACCACCAGTCCTCTGGGCTTCCTGGTGACACTTGGATGCCAGGGTACACACTCTCCCCCCAAGGCCATTCTAGCGCTTTTTAATTTCCTCCTGTGTGTGCAAGTTGTTTGCTACATCATTCACTCTGTCAACTATTCTTGCCCACATTTGCCTTTTCAGAAATATGGTTGTATTTTTTACCAAACAATTGTGGCTCTGCTCAAATAATTTCATCCACCATGACTGACAAATCTCCCTCATTGATTGCCCTACTTTTAATATAAATGGTTTTATTATGTATTTGAATTTATGAATTCAGGTCTTTATGAATGTTGTATAATATTCTAAATGTTTCTTACTGTATTTTGTATACTGTGCTTTTATGGTTTTTAACCGATAATAAAGCTTTTGACTGACTGACTGTTCTATTCTCCCTCTGTAAAACGAGGATTTCTTCTTCCTGCCATTATCAATAAACAAAGATTAAGTACATGTTGTGACACACAAAAATATGAATGGAAGACTAAATAAGGGACAAGAAACAGAAAGCTACAAAATAACCTTCACTTAACTCCCAAAAGTTCATCTAGAAAATGATGAGGTGCAGTGGAATGGCAAAGGATCATGGTCTGAAATAGAGTGTGTCTTATAGTGTCATATGCAGGTGAACACAATTAGCCACATTAGCCTCAGGTGTGTGATGCCAGCATGCATCCTACAGCCACAGGAATAGTCCAATGTTGACTCTGTACCTCGACGGTATCACTCCTTTGGCTATCCACCGCTAAAACACTGCCAGTGATAGAGCGCGCAGGTCACCAAACTAGGATATGTTTACTAATACTCACCTGGGCCCATAATTTTCCATACACATTAACATTACTTGGGTAACTCCCGCTCTACTATCAGTATAACTTGAGATTTCCACACTTCCGATTCCTATATCTATAACCTAGCAAAGTAGATACAAGGAACCTAAACACCTAGGATCAGGGAGTTGAGTTATAAATCAGATAGTCAAGAACATTTATTAACATTTGTAAAATGAAATAACCACAGACTCTGGGTAGGTTCAAAACTTTATCTAATCATCTTCATCATCATATGTCATGAGCATCAAGTTAACACATACTAAGCTATCTATAATCAAAATCATGAATACAGTATAACTATGCAAGAGATAGAGAATGCTAAGCATTTATTAATTTTGAATAAAGGAAAGTAAGAACAAGGAACATGCTATATTTAGATAACAATCTCTCGCAACATGATTAAAGGAGGGTAACGAAAGGGAACATACTAAACCTCAAAAGACTTTGGCACTTAAAAGCGTCAGTTTAAAGAAGAACTTATTTCAATTCAAGATTGAAATAAGTTGAAACTGAGTCCCATTTCAGGAAACTTCTGAAAACCTGGGTGTTCCAGCAATCTGATACCTCGGTCCTAGCAGCTATATGATCCTTCTTATCACCACGTTTCTACCCTCTGCACGCTCAGCGCCAAGATGCTCCTTCCGGAGCGATAGTCGCGCTTTACAAATTTCCATAAATATCAAATATCAAATTAAATACCATAGGGTAGGTAAGATTTGGAACAAACTACTAAATTCAGCTTATCTCCTAAAGGGGGGGGTAAGATAAGGAACATATACTAAAATAGAAACAATTTATTCGACTAAAGGTAGGATAAAAGTGGAACATGCTAATAGACAAGTAATGCATGAAAATCCCATTTATAAAGGGACAGGGGAGAAAAGGGAACATATGCACTTACGCTTTGCAATATTCGAGAATTAGATATGCAAATATAGATAAGCAATCACCCACACAGTCTTTATATTTGCCTAGGATAGAGTGAAGACCAACCCTGGCCACGGGTCAGTTGGAAAAGACGGGTAGGAACCCTCAAGGACTTAGGTGCCAGTAGGCGAGGAGGTACAGCTCATGGACAGTCAGGACACGATAACCCCAGAATTTGGATCAGGACCGGATTCACCAAAGGTTCGACCAACACCCGCAGCTTCGGTTGCAACGCCTGCGCTACTCCCTCTCTGCAAGGAATCTGCCAATAACCCCGATTGGGTTCTCGAACCACCCAGCAAAGTGCTTTGCCAGTACTTTCAATTCTGCAAAACCCCGAAATGTGTTTCTCGAGCCTCCCAACAGAGTGCTTCGCAGCTCTCTGATTTCAGTCACCTATAGAGTGCGTTGGGTCAGTGACAGGTCAGCTATTCGGACAAGTCAGGCAATTTCTCTAGCTTAACCTATGCTAGTTATACTGTTTTTCGGGTCAGTGTACCAACCCCCAATGTTGCAAGTGTAAGGATCCCCAATTTTGATTGGCCAAAGGAGGAGGTTAAGTCATCACACCAGCTAATTCTTAGACTTTCTCAGACTTAATATTCAGTTTCTGTACCGACCCCTTAAATTCCAGGTTCTCGTAACATATGCAGTTCAGCTAACAATGGTGAATACAATATTCAAATACATTTGTTGCAACTTTAGCACAGTTCAACTTCGTTCAGCTAGGTCGCAGGTCAGGTTCCCAGGATCAACTTGGCTGTGGCTGCCAGCTGGCTGGGTTCCACTGCTGCAGAGTTCTTTTCCCTCCGCAATGTGACTTGCACAGTAAGGACTTTCAAAATGAAGTAGTATGCACCTCCCAGGCCCAAAGGATACGATACATAAAAAGCAAGAGAAAACAATTTATAACACAGTAATAAATGATTACACTGTATACCATGAATTTCTATACTACACCCATTACTTTATAAAAACTATAGCATTATTGATTATGCAGAACGGACAGCTTTGCGAAAGCGGCAATGCAAGCTTTGAGCATGTGAGAACACAGAGCAGCCATCTTAATTTTATTACGAATGTGTGACTGTTTTCCCACCAAGACATTGAATACGTCACGTCACATGGTTATGACCGAAGCATGCGCAGGCTAAATTCCCGCGTAGCAGCGGCCATTTTATTATGCAAGCATATTAAGGTTAATAGACACATAAGCAAGCGTCTCTCGGACACCCAAATGTCGTAAAAGGGGTTGATTGCATAGTTAGTGTTATTCGAGGTTCATGAAAACAAGCAAGTTGCTTAACTTGCGAATCCTTGCTCCATCAATCCCCTCTTTGATGATATTTACTATCATCACTATTAATGGAACCAGATGCCAACTTTTCACATTTCACCCATTTCAATCTCTTCAAACTTTCTGTTTAGCTTTTTCTCTGCTTCTTTATTAGGATGAGAATTTTTCACTCTTTTATAAATTTGATTATTCATTTCTTCTAGTTCGAGTTCTTCAACATTTCTTTTTATCCCTCTCCTATTAACAGTATATTTCTTTTTGTGCTTTCCACATTTGCAGCAAATTATTATAGTGAACACTAATAAACTTATTCCCACTATTGGCATCAGTATTTTACTCACAAGACTTTTACCTAAGTTAGAAAACCAACTACCTACAGAGGAGAGACCATCAATTAGTCTCTTCCAGGCACTATCAACCTCCAGTGGTTTGAGCTCTCTTTCCAAATTAGTGATGTTTTTCACATACCTCTTAATTTCAACACTTTTGTCTGGAATATACGTGCAACAATGGTGCGCTTTCAACATTCTACAGACACCGCCCTCTTTTGCCAATAGGGTGTCAAGAGCAAGTCGATTTTGTAAATCCATAGATCTGATCGCAACCAATTCGGTATTGACCATCAGGAAACTTCCAGCAGTGTCAGTTGATAACCGATCTACTACTGTTGACAATTTGCAGATTCTGTGTGTATTCAGAGCCACTCCCACTGTAGGTATCAATGCACTAAATATATCACCTATAATTTCTCCTACACTTTCTCTTTTACTACGCATTAATCCATTAGTGTTTTCATTGCTTCCAGCGACTTCATTTACATGGTATAACTTTGGGAAGACAATACCAAAATAACAGCTTCCATACCAATGATCTGGCAATTTGAAATGAGCCTTGTTCCCACATATATATTAGATTCCGGGAAACACAGGTTCTGACCCATTTTTGAAACCCCAACCTCCAATTACCTTGTAATTGTGTTCGCATTCACTGGAACCAATGAATATGGTATTATAGTAACTAGTCTTTTCTCTGTGAAGACAAAGTTTTCTCTTCTTTTCGAAATCCAGCAACATAGCAGCATTAGCTCCACCAATTGAGGTGCTCCCTATATTTTCAGCCCATTTAGGAGTTTTCTGCCTTTTGTCGTTTGCTTTTCTTTGGAAACTTTTTCTTCTTTTCTCTGCCATATTTAGAAACATTTTCTCTTGATCATGTAAAGACCATGTTAAGTTATCTCTATGTGCTTCACCTAAATCTATTGTACCAATAGTTAGAAAGTATTCTCCCATATAACGTGTTACATCACTTTTAGTATGTACAGGATTCAGGTTTCCACGTATAGGAAGTTCAGAAAATATCACATCTGAATTAGAGTAATAATACTGTAAAGGTCCTCTCTTATAGAATAAACTAGCTAAAATACTACAGTAAATTCAATATGTTAGTGGCAAGTGATGGTAGGTTCACACTCTCAGCTACTGAAGTAGGAAGCTTCATACAGACGTAACAGTCTTCTATTTCCATTGCTTCTACATAATGTACTAAAAGGTTTGCAAATACATTTGAATGAGTTCTATTCTTGATTCTATGATAATGCAGTCCTTACTCATTTGGTGCATCTAAGTCCATTCTAGTTTGTCTAAGGCTAAGTGCTTTCTCTTGTGTCTCTACTCTTTGTTGTGTATCTTTTGTTTGCAGCTCTTCTGTGTCCTTTGTCACTGATTTAGTAGGGTACATATTAGTATCTTTACTCATCATGTAAGGAATAGTTATTGTTAGTCCTATCCATAATATAAGTACTAATGCTACACTACATAAACACACTTTGCAGCATGTTTTACAACAATTTCGTCTCAGTCTTCCATTCACAAAGAATCAGACAGTTTGACTCAAAAGAAGTTTTAACCCCTCTTTGTAACTTTGCACAGGTTACTCAGCGACCGCTGAGCCTACTTCCAGGCGAGGTCGCCCCCACTCACCTCTGCTCCTGCCGACTCCTATCTCGCTTTTTTGCGCTTTGCCGCTCCTGCCTCGCTGCTGCCTAGGACGCCCCAGCCGCCGCTGAGGCGCTAATTTCCCGCCACTGACTCCCAGCGGCCCCGCGCCCCTCCTGCCCATTCGCCACCCCGCTCCCGCCACCCAGCTGCTCCTCCCTCCCGGCTCCTTACTTAAGGGGACCGCGCACGAGGTGAAGAGAGTGACCGCTGAGCCTACTTCCAGGCAAGGTCGCCCCCACTCACCGCTGCTCCTGCCGACTCCTGCCTCGCTTTTTTGCCGCTTTGCCGCTCCTGCTTTGCTGCTGCCTAGGATGCCCCAGCTGCTGCTGAGCCGCTAATTTCCCGCTGCTGACTCCCGGTGGCCCCGCCCCCCTCCTGCCCATTCGCCGTCCCGCTCATGCCACCCTGCTGCTCCTCCCTCCCGGCTCCTTACTTATGCCGCCCACACGCAAGCGCAGCGTTCACACACAGCGGGGGCGCTGATTGTGCACCGAAGGCACACCAAAGGCAAGCCCGTCTGCGCCCCACCGATGCAAGACGACCCGACAGACCTACGACGCCGCCGCCCTCAAGGCACTCAATGCCGGCCGGAACCCAGCCTGCTGCTGGGCCGCCCCGAAACTCACCCACGGAACCTTCACCTGCAAAACCTGCAAGTTCCCCTGCCTCCGAACCTGCACCGCACCCGCCAAGCCAAGCACCAGCAACAACCAGCTCAAGTGCATCCTGCTCAACACCCGCTCCGTCCACAGACACGCCATGGAACTCTGGAACCTCCTCGACACAACATCACCAGACATCCCCTTCCTCACAGAAACCTGGATGAACGTCTCCTCAGCCCCGACATCGCCATCGCCATCCCGGACGGGTACCAGATCATCAGGAGGGACCACGTCAACCAGACAGGAGGAAGCATCGCCATCGTCCACAAGAACACCATCCGCATCACGACCGACTCCAACGACACCTTCGCCACCGCCGAGCACCTTCACTTCTAGATTCACACCGACCCAAAGACGACCCTCAGAGGCATCCTCATCTACAGACCCCCGGGACCACGCGCACAATTCAGCGAAGACATCACGGCCTTCATCAGCCCACATGCCCTCCCCTTCGCCGACTACATCCTCCTAGGGGACCTCAACTTCCACCTGGAGAACAACAAAGACCGCAACTCCGCCGCCCTGCTGGACAACCTCACCAACCTCGGACTCAAGCAACTGGTCAACACCCACTACGCCGGCAACACGCTTGATCCCGTCTTCTCATCCAGCAAGCACATCACCTTCAGCCACTCCACCGGACTCCACTGGACTGACCACAGCTGCGTCCACTTCAGCTTCAGAAGAACCACAACCCACCACCACCCGCAACAGGTTCCTCACAGGAGCTGGAGCAAGATCACCGCCGACCAGCTCACCACCTCCCTCAACCAGAACCCACCCGCCAGCACAACGGACCCCAACGAAGCAGCCCGCAACTTCACGCAGTGGCTTACCGCCTGCGCCGATGACCTCGCACCACTGAAGAACCCTCCCTGCAGACCCAGAAGCAAGAAGGCCTCCTGGTTTACCGACGAACTCAAGGACTCCAAGAAGACCTGCCACACCCTCGAGAAAACCTGGCTCCTCGACCAGACCACTGACAACATGACCGCCCTCAAACACGCCACCCGCAAGCACCACCAGCTCATTCGCACCACCAAGAAGAAATCACTGAAGGAACAACTGGACAACAACGCCCAAGACAGCAAGGAACTCTTCAGCATCGTCAAGGAGTTCTCCAACCCCAGCACCAGCAACAACAACATCACTTCCTTACAAGATGTCTGCGACTCTCTCGCCTTGTTCTTCCACCGCAAGATCGCCGACATCCCCAACAGCTTTGGCACACCATCCACGCACCCAACCATCGAACCAATGCCCCCCACCGCCACCCTCCGCACCTGGACCACGGTGACCACCGAAGACACAGCCCGCACGATGAACACCATCCACTCCGGATCTCCAACCGACCCCTGCCCCCACCACGTCTTCAACAAGGCCGACTCCACCATCACACCCCAACTCCGGAACATCATCAACACCTCCTTCAACAACACCACCTTCCCAGAGAGCTGGAAGCATGCCGAGCTCAGCGCCTTACTGAAGAAACCACCGTCCTCAAAACTTGCGCCCCATCTCGCTCCTCCCTTTTCCTGCCAAAGTCATTGAGAAGATCATCAACAGACAGCTTGCCGCCTTCCTCGAGACGAACAGATCCCTCGACCCCTCGCAGTCTGGTTTCAGAGCCAACCACAGCACCGACACCGCCCTCATTGCATCCACCGACGACATCCGAGCCCTGCTCGACAACGTTGAAACAGTGGCACTCATCCTCCTGGACCTCTCTGCAGCGTTCAACACTGTCTGCCACCGCCCCCTAGTTCAACGCCTCAGCAACATCGACATCCAAGAGAAGGCACTGGAGTGGATCATCTCGTTCCTCGCCGGAAGAACACAGAGAGTCCGCCTCCCCCGTTTCGATCTGAGGCCACCGAAGTCATCTGCAGCATACCGCAAGGATCATCACTCAGCCCCACCCTCTTCAAAATCTACATGAGACCTCTTGCAGCCATCGCACGCCAACACAACCTCAACATCATCTCCTACGCCGACGACACCCAGCTGATCCTCTCCATCACCAGAGACACCGACACCGCCAGAACCAGCCTACATGAAGGGATGAAAGACGTCGCCGAGTGGATGAAGAACAGCCGCCTGAAACTGAACTCAGACAAGACGTAAGTCCTCATCCTGGGACCATCGCCCTCCGCCTGGGATGACTCCTGGTGGCCCCCAGCCCTGGGCACCACTCCCAAGCCAACAGACCACACACGCAACCTGGGCTTCATCCTGGACTCCTCCCTCTTGATGACCAGACAAGTCAAGGCCGTCTCCTCATCATGCTTTCACACCCTACGCAGGCTTCGCAAGATCTTCCGATGGATCCCAACCGAAACCAGTTAGACCAGTTAGACCAGTTTTCCGACTCTGACATTATCGAGGCCACGCCGGAGAACTATTCCTGGGTTAGGCAGGATAGGCCAGAGGGGGTGGGAGGGGGGATTGCTATTATTTTTAGGAAAACTTTGGGCTGTTGTTTAGAGCGCACGCTGATTGTGGAGAGTGAGGCGGGCGTTTTCACGATTCAAATCAACGGGGGCACGACGATCAATGGCTGTTTGGTATATCGGCCACCAGGGGCTTGCACAAAGTTCAGGGAGAGCCTGCTAGAAAGCCTCATGGAGGAGACCCTGCGCAGGGACAAATTCCTCCTATTAGGAGACCTGAACTTGCACCTAAATTGCCCAGAGGACACAGGGGTCAAGGACTTCTGTCGGGACATGCTAGCTCTTCAACTGGATCTGAAGCTATCGGACCCCAGCCACCGACAGGGACACCTTTTGGACCCGGTCTATGCTAACTGGGGAGGTGTGGAGGTGTCAGGTATAGAGCCCATCCTCTGGACTGACCACTTTCTGGTGGCATTCTCCATACAGAGCTTAAAAACCAACAAAGCCAGCCAGGCACCCCCTAATTATCTTAGGAGGAAGTGGGCTAAATTCTCGGTGGAGGATTTTAATCAAGCTTTAAGTGGGGATGGTCAGCCTGGGGTCGAAGACATAGAAACAGCGGTCTCTAACCTGAATCAGCGCATCACTGAAGCGCTTGACCAGACAGCCCCACTCTGCCGCACATCTACATGTGCTCGGAAAGAACGATCAGCCCCATGGTTTAGTGCTGAGCTGAGGCTAACAAAGGCGGACTGTAGGCGGGCAGAAAGAGTCTGGAGGGTGTCTTATGATAACCAGGCCAGGGAACTGTTTCTGGAAAAAAGGCGCCTTCACCATAGGCTGATAAAAAAGTCTAAGGCAGCCTACTATGCAGGACAAATCCAGGGGGCGGAAAATTCGGCCAAAGAACTCTTCAGCATCTACAAATCTTTGACCTCGGTAAATGCACCTACAGAGCCGGAGAGTTGTTCAACGGAGTCATGTGACCGGATTGCCGAATATTTCTCCGCTAAAGTAGAGAAGATCTACTCGACTTTCCCTAATCCGCCGACAGGGTCTGACCTTGAGGTAGCATTGGGGGACACGGAGACGGAAGGGCATCTTACATACTTCCGCACCCCTCCTCTCGAGGAACTAGTAGTGGTGTGTCGCTCTGTCAAATCAGGGTCCCCGTGGGACCCGGTGTCACCTAAACGCTTGGCAGATAGTCTGGAAGTTCTGGAGCCTTATATAAGGCACGTCCTTGACATCTCTTTCGGATCGGGAAAGTTGCCTGAGGGGTGGAAACAGGCAGTGGTGCTCCCGCTCCGGAAGAAACCCCACTTAGGCTTCGAGGTATTAGAGAATCTGAGGCCCATCTCCCTCCTACCTTTTCTGTCCAAAGTGGCGGAAAATGTGGTTAATACCCAAATTATGAAGCACGTGGAAGAGAGGGGACTGCTCCATGCGACGCAGTTTGGCTTTAGGCCACGACATTCTACCGAGTCCGCCCTTCTTATGGCTACGGAGCATCTGAGAGAGGGTGTGGATGCAGGCCAAACTATGGCTTTGATCCTGTTGGACCTCAGCGCGGCGTTCGACACTGTAGCGCATAACATCTTGCTACAGTGTCTGAACAGAGGTGGCATCTCTGGCACCGCGCTGAGATGGATCCAGGATTCCCTCAAGGGGAGAAGCTTTCGAGTCAGGCAAGGAGACTGCTATTCAAAGGGGGTGTCTCTGGGCCAAGGCGTGCCGCAGGGCTCGTCATTGAGCCCGACCCTCTTTAATATGTATGTCGCGCCTGTTGCCTCGATTGTGGAGAGTCATGGCCTCCAACTGGTTTCATATGCCGACGATACGCAGCTGGTGATCTCCCTGTCTTGCTGCCGATGGCTTCCGTTCGTGCATGAAAGATCTTGCCGAATGGATGGCCATCAATTGTTTGAAGCTTAATGGCAGCAAGACAGAGGTGCTGGTGGTGGGGAGAGCCCAGTCTGCTTGGTCGTCGGCATGGTGGCCATCTTGCCTTGGACCAACCCCAACCCCCTGCCAGGAGGCACGCAATCTGGGGGTGTGGTTTGATGCGGGTCTTACTTTTGGCCCCCAGATAAATCGGGTGGTGGGAGTCTGTTTTGGGATTCTGAAGAAATTGAGAAAGGTCCTTGACAGCTAGGTCGGACTACAAAAACCTGCTGTACCTGGGGGCTCCAGAAAAAAGCATGGCACGCCTGCAAGTGCTGCAGAATGCGGCAGCGCGTCTGATTCTCAGACTGCCCAAAAGGGCGCCTTCTAAGGCGGCCCTCCAGCAGTTACACTGGCTCCCTGTGAGGAGAAGAGTGGAATACAAAGCCCTCTGCACCTGTCATCGTATCCTGAATGGCAGGGCACCCGACCCTCTGAAAAAATTGATCGAAGTGTACCAACCAACACGTGCGCTTAGATCCACAGGGGGCGGCCTACTGAGGATCCCGAGAATCAAGAAAGCCCGCATGGGAGGTAGGTCCTTTAGATGCCTAGCGGCAACTAATTGGAATAAACTGCCAGCGGACTTGCGCCTGGAACCGGAGGAGGCTAGGTTCCGAGCGAAACATTCCTCTACACTAAATAATTGTCCGCTCAGTTTTTTGTGTCCCCTGCTTGCTGCCTCTCCCACTTTCAGCGCGTGGACACGCCGGTGTGCGTAACGCAGCACTCTGCAAATGTCCCAATAATAATAATAATAATAATAATAATAACCAGGAAGACGGTCACCCAGGCCCTCGTCACCAGCCGACTGGACTATGGAAACACCCTCTACGCCGGAACCACAGCCAAGCTACAGAAAAGGCTCCAACGCATCCAGAACGCCTCCACCCGACTCATCCTGGACATCCTCCGACGCAGCCACATCTCCGGCCACCTGAGGGACCTGCACTGGCTCCCCGTCAACAAGAGGATCACGTTCAGGCTCCTCACCCACGCACACAAGTCTCTCCACGACCTGGGCCCCAAGTACCTCAACAACCGCCTGACCTTCTACACGCCCACCCGCCAGCTACGGTCTACTAGCCTCGCCCTCGCCACCGTACCACGCATCCGAAGAGCCACCGCCGGAGGCAGATCCTTCTCCTACCTGGCGGCCAAGACATGGAACTCCCTCCCCATCCACCTTCGGCTGACCCAGGACCATCTCGCCTTCAGGAGACAACTCAAGACCTGGCTGTTCGAGCAGTAGCGGACCCCTTCCCCCAAGCGCCTTGAGACCCTTCTGGGTGAGTAGTGCACTATACAAGTGTTATGATTGATTGATTGATTGATCGATTGCTTACACAGGGCAACTTTCAGGTTGGTTTCACTTCTTCGTCATTTTGATCAGCAATCAATTCTTCTTCACTTTCGTCCCTTATTTTAAGGTTTTCAAAGTTTTCCAACACCAGATAAGTCCATTCAGGACTCTGATACTTGTTATTCAGTCTCTTAATTCAGGTACTTCTTCTCTTCAGTTTTGTCCCAGACGGATCAGCTTTACTGGAGTCTTGATTTCCTGCTCAAGTTGTTCGTCGATAGTCTTTAGTCTCAGTCTTAGTCTTTTGACAAATCTCGGTACTTTATCTCCTTTTATGAATCTTTTAACTGGCACTGTGTTTTGGCCTTCTTCAAGTGCTCTTTTATTCTCGTTCAGTTGTGGCACTTCTATTTCATTGTCTTCTTTTTCTTTTCCTGTCTGACTAGTTCCAGGTCTTATTTCAGCTTCTTCTGCCTGGTCGCTAACCTTGCCTTGTTCAGGTATATACTGGATTGAGCTTTGTTTCGTTTCAATTTCTTCTTCCTGAACACATTTATCTAGTTCTATCTGATCCTGTTCAAGCACTTCAAACGTTTGCTTTTCTTCCAATTGCACTTCTGCTCTAACTTCTATCTGTCCCTTTTCAGGCTCTGGAGTTCTTGGAGGAGTGTCAATAATCTGTTCTTTCCCTATCTGGTCTTCCTCATCATCAGATTTGATTTGGATTTCGATAATCTGATCGTCTTCTTCTATTCCTGTCTCGTCTTCACTATCCCACTCTCTATCTAAGTAGATTTGTCTTCCTGTTCTTATTCGATCGAAAGTCAGGTCGATTACTGGCACCCAATCATCTTGACTGGAGCTTGGTTGTTCTTCTTCAGCTACTTCAGGACCAATTTCTTGAGACCCCTCAGCTGGGCAACCTTCAGCCTCAGTTTCTTCAGGTTCAGTCACTTTCTTCGTATGGCTGGCATGGATCCACCGTGGCACACCTGCAGACATCACAGCTGTTGTGGTAACCAGGATTACTTGTCTTGGTTTTCCCCACTTCGGTGCAAGGCAACTCTTCTGAGTATGTTTCTTTATTACGGCCCAATCACCTGGGTTCAAGTCATGTGCTGGAGTTGTTGGCCTGGCGACGGCGTCTTCCCCAATCTGGTGACAGATAGAATGCACTTGGTCACCCAGTTGCTTGCAGTTTTCTAGTACCAAATCATCAGATATGCTTAACAGTTTGTATCCTGGCACCCATGCTTGCCGCATTGCTCTTCCCATCAGTATCTCATGTGGACTCAAGTCTGTGTTCCGGTCTGGAATACTTCTGAGTCCCATCAAAACAAGTGGCAAAGCATCTGTCCATTCCATTTGAGTAGATTCACACATTTTTCCCAATCTTGACTTGATAGTGCCATTCAGTTGTTCTACCAATCCAGAAGCCTCTGGGCGATATGCACAGTGCAGTTTTTGCGTAATTTTGAATGCTTCACAGATTTGTCTTATTACTTCGCTATGGAAATGCCCACCTCTGTCTGATTCAATTGTGACTGGGAAACCGTACCATGGTATCAGTTCCCTAAGTAACAGTTTGGCTACAGTAATGCTATCATTCCTGCGTGCAGGGTAAACTTCTACCCACTTTGAAAATAGGCAGACAATGACGAGGACATACTTCATTCCTCGACAAGGGGGTAACTGAATAAAGTCAAGTTGTAATCGTATGAATGGGCCTTCTGCCTTTTCAATCTTTCCTGGCAAAACTACAGTTTTCTTTCCGGGATTAAATTGCTGACAAACTAGGCACCTCTGGCAGAGTGCCTGTGCTATGTTTCTGGATTTTGAGTTGAACCACGTCTGTCTAAAGATGCGAATCATAGCGTCTCTTCCTAAATGTGTGTCTCCATGTATCAATCTAGCCATAGGAGTAAGCAGGCAGTCTGGCAACACAGGCATATCATCAAGGTAAACAATGACACCATCCTCATTCCTTCTCTGACAACCACATTTTCTCCATCTTTCCTTTTCTTTTGGTTCTGCTGCATTCTGCAAATCTCTCACTTCTTCCCATGTTTTTATTCCTTCAAGCACCAGAAGTTGGCAGCTGTTTCCATTTACTCCCATCTTTTTATTAATCGCCATTTTGTATTTTGCACAATGTTGGGCCAGTTGGTCAGCATATCGATTACCTGTTGTCACTTTGTCATGGCCACATTTGTGAGCAGCACACTTGACCACTGCCAATTCTTTTGGTAACTAGATTGCTTCCAGTAATTCACAATATTTCCATTTCTGATAGGAGTACCTGAAGAAGTCAGAAACTCCCTTTGTAGCCACAATTGGCCAAAGTCATGCAAACCCTTAACCATACTGGCTATCAGTATATATGGTTATTTTCATGTTCCTCCCAAATTTACAGGCTTTTGCCAATGCAACCAATTCAGCTATTTGTGCAGACTTGACTCCATGTAAATAGGATGCTTCCACTGGACCTCCTAAAGTGCATACTGCATAAGCAGCACTTAAGCCTCCGTCCTCATGTCTCATGCATGAGCCATCTACAAACAGCTCGTAATCTTCGTCAGTTAGGGGCACTTCTTTTTTGTCTGGGCGTGGTTTAGTGCTATACTCAGTCAGATCAAGGCAGTGATGCTTAATATCTCCTTTCACTTCTGCTGTGAATGAATTTGGTAGTAGGGTAGCTGGATTCAGAATATTACACCGGGCAATGTTTACATTTCCTGCACCTACAAGAATTCTCTCATACTTAGTCAACCGACTAGGTGTGAGATACTGAGTTTTGGTTCTGGTCAACAAAATTACAACTGCATGTGGAACATACATAGTTACAGGATGTCCCATAATAATGGATTCACTTTGTTCAAGACTCAAGCAAGTTGCAGCTACTGCTTTCAGACATCCAGGTAATCCAGCTGCCACTGGATCCAAAGTAGAGGAAAAATATGCTACAGGACGTCTGGTTAAACCATGAATTTGGGTCAGAACTGAAAGTGCACAATTGTCTCGTGTGTCACAAAACAGTGCAAACTACTTTGAGTAGTCAGGCATTCCTAAGGCGGGAGCTGTACACAGACATTCCCGTAATTTTGTAAAAGCTGACATGCTTTCATCATCCTACTCCACTGGGTCTTTAGCTCCTTTCTTTGTCATTTTTATCAATGGTCTTGCTAGGACTGCAAATCCCACAATCCACTGCCTACAGTATTCTACAACTCCAAGAAACATTCGGATTTCTTTCTGGGTATTGGGTAGTTCCATGTTTCGAATTATTCTAATCCTTTCTTTGGTAAGCATCCTGATACCTCTCTCTATCTGGTTTCCCAGATATTTCACTGAGGAGGTACAGAACTGTAGTTTGTCTGGCGATACTTTATGCCCTCCTTCACCTAAATGGTTCGGTAAGGCAATGGTGTCAACAAAACAGTCTCTCCTGCTTTTAGATGCCACTAAGAGGTCGTCTATATATTGCACCAGGACTGATTCTCCGGACAATACCAAGGATTCAAGGCATTTTTTCAGAATTTGGTTGAAAATCGAAGGACTCTCTGTGTACCCCTGAGGAACACGATTCCAGAAGTAAACATGACTGTCAAATTCAAATGAGAAAAGAGATTTGCTGTCTGGATGCAATGGAATTGAAAAGAATGCATGGCATAAATTGATAACAGTAAACCATCCAGCATTCCATGGTACTTGGTATAAAATCACTGCAGGGTTTGGCACAATAGGACAGCAAGAAACAACGATCTTATTAACCTTGCACAGGTTCTGTACTACCCTGTACTTACCATTTGGTTTCTTTATTCCGATTATGGGCGAATTACTAGGACTGCTCCACACCTCTTGTATGATATCTGCTTCCAACAACCTTTTTATTTCAATAGCAACCCCTGCTTTTACTTCTGCGCTCATTTTATACTGTCGAGTATTTGGGCAAACTGCATCTTCTTTTATAGTAATTTTAATTGGGTCAACATTTGCCATTAATCCTACATCTTTTCCAGTAAAATGCAATACCTCTGGTTTCACTATCTGTTGGAGCTCTTCAGGTAAGTCTTGTATTGTCAGTCTTTTAATTTCTGAGTCAGGTCTTTTCAGCATTAATTTGTAGATTCCATCTTCATCTGGGGTTTGAATTTCGACGCCATTTGGAGTGCAAAAGATGGTACAGTTCATTTTGCACAGCAAATCCCGTCCTAGTAGGTTCACAGGACTTGAATCACAAACAACAAATCTATGCATCTCTTTGAAATTCCCTATTTTTAATTTCCATGGGTTCTGTAACTGGGGTACTACTTAATTTATTAGAAACGCCCACTACTTGGATCGCTTCTCCTGAGAGGGGTAGGTTTGGAACGTCTGATGTTCTTACAGTAGAACGGGTAGCACCAGTGTCCAACAGAAAGGTGACGTCATTTCCTTCAACCTTTCCTTCAATGTATGGTCCTGACTGGTCTACCGGCAAGGAGGCGCCAAGCACGCACTCCTCGTCCTCCCCCCTCAGGCACCGTCAGTAAGGTTCGTTACAGAGGAATGTATCATTTACCAGGAATTGCAAAGTTGCTGCATTTCTTCCCTCTATTCCTTCCCAAACTTCGGTTTCTTCACCCTGTTGTGCTTTGCTCCTATAGTTTGGCCTAGGTGCACGAGGCAACTGATTCTGTTTTACCTGTTGCTGTGTCTTCCGTGGTCCCTCATTGTGTGCCTATGGATTTAAATCATTAATTTGCACATTATCATTCTGCACAGTCTTACACTCGTCCCTCCAGTGCCCCATCTTTCCGCACTCGTGGCAGGGAAATTTCTTCCTGGCCTCTTCTCAACTCCTTTTTACCCTTGCTTTTACTCCACCCCCAGGGCTCTGATTCTGAGTGTTTGTCATTTTGCTTAACTGCTGTTCTTGGTGCTCTGATAATTTTACTTGTGCCCACATGACTTTTTCTTTCAATTCCTTTTTCTTATTTTCTAGCTCATCTTCACAGTACTGGGCATATTTAAGGACTTCATCAATTGGTTTAGCTTGCCAACAGATTTTATTGCCTTTGATCCACTGTGAGATTTCAGGCCTTAACCCTAACACAAATCGGTAAATGAAGTGGGTCATATCCTTCATTTCAATATTATCTAGCAACTGTACGTTTTGAACACTTGTAACAGATGCTCATAATATAATTGTACAGTTTCATCGCGATTATGAGTACTTCTATCTATTCGAGTCCAGTCTGTCTCCTTTGCGGGCACCTTTCCTTTTAGGTACAACATCACCTGATTGTACTTTCTCATTACATCTTCGGAAGGAGCCCCTGTCTTTCAGTCTCTAGGGTATTCCTCATTTGGCCAATCAACAGCAATTTTACATTCCGTCCATAGATCCACATCTAATCTGGACCTTTTTCCCTTACACATTCATTTTTTTTTTTTTTAAATATATTTTTATTGCAGGAATCAGTAAATCGTTACATAATCGACCAGCATTATAGCACAAGCAAAATCAATGAGATACAACCCTCCGTCCCCCCGCCGTAAGTTCCTTACACAGCCAGTCGGCCCACAACCCTGGGGTCGGGTGGCGAAATTCAATGGGGGCTCAGAAGGATGTCGAAGCTGGTCCGGATGATCCACTGTCCGTCATCTGAAGCCTATAAACCCAGAAAGAAAAACCCCACCCTCAAACGCTACAAACCAAAGAAAACCCTACCCAACCCCGCCATCAGCACCCGGTAACAACCGCAACAGGATCTGCTAAGGGACCCATGGGGAAAGCAACAGGTCTGAAAGTGTAATCGTTTATCGGGACATGGGGCGAGCCGCTTCCTCACCTTCAGAGTCGCTGGGGGCGCAATAATCCCTAAGGGCCTGTACTAACGTCTCCCACTCCAGCGCTGCCTCCTGCGCCTTCTCATTACGCTGCCTCCAAGCTAGCTGGTATCTTAGCGTGCTCTCCCCCGCCGCCCACTTCAAGAGTTCGCTGTGCCATCGGCTTCCTGTCGGACCAACTCGTGCCTTCCAGTTCCTGGTCACCTCTCGCTTAGCAAGGAGTAGCCCTAAGTCGATGAATTTGCTAGATATTTTATTCTTGGGGGTATGAGGGAACCAGTGCAGGAGTCCCACCGCCGCGTCAAACGATAAGGACCTCCCCGTCACCTCCTCCAGGGTCTTCCCCACTTCTACCCAGTAGGACGACAATCCCGGGCAGGCCCACAGCATGTGGAGAAGGTCCGCCTCCTGGGCCGGGCACCTGGGGCAGTCCGCCGAATTCGAAGCAAAATACCGCCTGATTTTCACCGGGGTCAGATATGCTCTATGGAGCACGTAATAGTGGACCAATTGAAAGCGGGCGTGGCGTGTGCCCTTCCAGGCTCGCCGCACCAGCTGGGACCAGGTCGTCTCCGGGATCTCCTTGCCAATGTCCTCCTCCCAGCGGTTTCTCAAAGTAGTGAGGGGAGCCAGCCCCTCGTTGATCAGTCTGCCGTAAAGGCAAGTGACCGCCTTCACCGTGCCCGCAGACATCATCACGTATTGGCACACCGGAGACAAAGTGGGTTCCTCCTGCCCGCTTTTCCAGTGCGCCTGGATCGCTCGGACAAGGGCCGAGTGCAGCAGAAAGTCGCCGCGGGGGATCTCGAAGCGATCAATGAGCTCCTGAAAGGGCAAGAGCGCCCCGTCCTCATACAGGTCCCCTATTAGCTGTAAGCCGGTGTCCTCCCAGTTCGCCAATCGTGACCAATCGCCGCCATGGGGCAGGGCCGTCAGCATCCCCAAAGGAATTTCGGGCGCATACGGTGTTCTCAGATGGCCCCGGGTGTGAGCTCGGTTCCAACACAGGCGAACGGTCCGCTCCTCCAGCGACAAGTCCCGTAGGACCAAACGTTGTCGCAGCGCTATGAAGGAGAGAACATGCCTGGCCATACCCGTCCCCCTTCCGTTTTCTGGGCCCTGGAATTCCCGGGCGATCTCCTGGGTGAAGGTCTGGAGCTGCGCCGCTAAATAATACTTTTCAAAGTCCGGCACCGCAAGCCCACCCTCATCCTTCGGCCTCATCAGGGTCTTGAGGGCCACCCGTCGGCGGCCCGAGCCCCAGAGGAATCCGACTATCATTGATCGTAGTAGTCGAAACGTGGCCGGTGGGACCCAAATCGGTAGTGTCCGGAAATAATATAACAACCGGGGAAGCGCCACCATTTTAAGCAAAGCGATCCGCCCTGCCACCGAGAGCGGTAGCGTGGCCCAGAAGTCCATACCGCCACGAAGTGCTCGTGTGCTGCGGGCAATGTTCCCATCTAGAAGGTCGGAAGGTTCGTGATAGACGTACACCCCCAGGTACTTAAAGCAGTCGGGTTCCCATCTAATCTCCCTACTTAGAGTAGGGGCGGGGGTGCCCTTGCGAACCGGGAAAAGACAGGTCTTAGTCCAATTCACCCGGAGGCCCGACACCTCCCCAAACTCCGTAAGCGCCGTCGCAGCTCCATGTAGGGCGGCGAGCGGGTCCTCTAGGAAGAGCAGCAGGTCGTCTGCATACAGCGAAATGTAGTGCGGGCCCGAAGGAGTCCATAGGCCCGTATAATGGGTTCCCGACCGGAGATGCAGCGCGAGTGGCTCCACCGCCAGCGCAAAGAGGAGTGGGGATAACGAACATCCCTGCCTCGTGCCCCGTTCCACCGGATATTGTGAGGAAATCAGTGGTCCCGCCCGAACTCTGGCCGATGCAGAGGCATAGAGAACCGTGGTCCATCTGATAAAGCCCTCACCGAGGCCGAACCTCCATAGCACAGTGCAAAGGTAGTCCCATTCCAGGCTATCAAAAGCCTTCTCTAGGTCTACCGATAAGACCACCGGGCACGGGGCATCCACAAGCGGCTCCCCTAGCAAGCGGAACAATCTGCGAATGTTCATGGTCGTGTTACGCCTAGGGATAAAGCCAGCTTGGTCCTCATGCACCAGGGAGCTCATGTGTCCCAGCAGCCTCGAGGCCAAGATACTGCTCAGTATTTTATAGTCAACCGTCAGCATTGATAAGGGACGGTAAGACCCCGGGTCGGACGAATCCCTTCTGGGCTTGAGGAGTGGAACCACCAACGCCTCGCACATCGAGCTCGGGAGTAGCCCGAGCCTCTTCGCCTCTTTGTAGACCACCAATAACCTAGGGGCCAGGAGGTCAGCATAAGCTGCATAAAACTCCACAGGAAGGCCGTCCAGGCCCGGGGTCTTATTCCTCGCCATCCTTTTAATGGCGCTACGAATCTCTCCCAGTTCTATGTCGGACCCCAGGGCTTTCGCCACATCCTGCTCCACTGTTCGGAGCTCCAGTGGCCGTAAATAATTATCGAGCAGGTCAGGGTCACGGGCTGAGCGACTGCGGTACAAACGTTCGTAATATTGCCGGTAGCAGCTCAGAATCTCAGGCTGAGTGTACACCTCGGTTCCGTCTGCCTTGCGCATAGATGTCGACAATGAGGACTGACGCGTAGGGTTGGCCAGCCATGCCAGCAACGCGCTCGATCTGTCCCCCTCTGCGATGGACCGAACCGTATTGGCCTTGTAGTCAAAACAACGAAGCCGTTCGACCTCCGCCGCCACCGCCTCCTTCGCCTCCGCCGTGCGTACTTGTAATTCAGGGCGCCCGGGGCGGCGAAGTTCCAGCTCGCGGAGTTTCCGGTCCGCTGCCTCTAGGTCGGCGAGGATAACTCGCCTCATGCCTACCTTTTTAGAAATACAGTAACCCCTCATCACCACCTTAAAAGCGTCCCACTCCAACGCTCTCGTGCTCGCGGTGCCGCCGTTGGACGCAAAGTACTCTGAGACCTTATCACCTAGATCCGCCCTGAAAACACTGTCCTCAAGGATCTCGGGCCGTAATTTCCAGGTGGGCACCGCAGGCGCCCCGGGGAACCAACGAAGGTCCAGCAGGAGGGGGTTATGATCTGATATGGTTCTGGTCAAATATTCAGACCGGACCGCTGCCGATACCAGTTCGGGCGAGCCAAGAAATCCGTCCAGTCTGACGTGCAACTCATGGAGGCTCGAAAAGTAGGAATAGTCCCTAGATGTGGGGTGTTGCGCCCTCCAGATATCCGTTAGACCCCAGTGGGTCTGCCAGTCCCTACGACCCTTAGCCATGCGACGAACCGGAGAATCGGGAAGGGGTGGATGCGAGCGATCAGTGTCTACATCCACTACTGAGTTGAAATCTCCACCGAGCAGAAGGGGCCCGGAGAGGAAGTGGGCCAACGAGCCCGATAACCTGGAAAGGAAGGCAGTCTGGTCTATATTAGGAGCGTACACACAGCAAACGTTTAAGTCCCTCCCTCCCAGAGTGCCCGAGATAGCCACGTAACGTCCCTCTGGATCTATCACTGTTTTCGTGACCTGGAAGGGAACCCCAGCTCTAACCCAAATCAGCACCCCTCTGGCATACGCGGAGTACGAAGTGCAAAAGACCTGCCCCCTCCATCTACGCTGTAGCGCCGCCCCTTCCGCCTTGTTCAGATGAGTCTCCTGCAGCAGCGCCATTTGTACCCCCCTACGCACTAAATAAGCGTGGACTTTGTGGCGCCTGGACATAGTATGAAGCCCCCGCACGTTCCAAGTAACACATTTCAGATTAGCAACATCAGCCATTGTCCCATATCGTTCTCGCAAAGTCTCCCCATCTGGGTCCCAACAAAAAAAGGATATCAATCATCCCAGCACTGATGGCGGCCATTTTCCCCAGCCAAAACTGAACAACCCAAGAATGAACCAAACCCCCATCCACCCTCCCCAGAACAGGACCCAAATAGCACCATCTAGTTCCCATCCAAACCATACCCTCCAACAACCCACTAACCCCTACTAATCCTGCGGTCGCCACCGTAGGAAGGCCTTAAGGGCCAGGTGCGGGCCGGGCGGAGGCAGTGGGCCCTCGACGCTCAGGCTACCAGGACTAAATCAAGCCCAATACAGTGCCAAAAACCCTCGGGGCAAAAACAGGGCACCCCACCCTCCCTGCTCCGGGAGTCAGCATCAATCGTCGGCACCCGCCACCCCCCCGCCGGGCCCCCTCCCAAAATGAAGTAGCTCACCCCATTACCCCTGTCCATCCAGAAGGTCTTCCACCGATTTCGGTGTGATCACCGGTGTATGGACGCTATCAGTCACCGATTCCTCGGAGTCCGTTGGTGCCCCCTCGTCACCAGGGTCTGCTTCCTCCTCAATGGCATCGTCCCGTGAGCCAGATAGCGCAGATAACACCTCCAGCACTCCCCTCCGCTCCGTCGATGTCTCTGCAGTTGATGGCCCCCCCGAGCGGCCACGGCGACTCCGAATCCTCCTGGATCGCCGTCTCTGCTCCGGTTCCGCCGCCTGCTGGGATGAGGAGCCAAAGCCATCTTTCCCTGCTCTATAGAGTTCGAGCCAGGCACAGACATCCTTCGGGGTATCAAAAAATTGAGTCTTGTCATCGACAATTATGCGGAGCCTTGCAGGATAGAGGAGCGAGTACTGGATGCCCTCGCTCCTGGGCTCACGCTTGACCGCCAGGAAGGAAAACCGTCTGCGTTGAGTTTCGTAGGTGTAATCCAGGAAGATGTTCACCTGGCTGTTCGCCACTTTGAATGGACCATTATGTCTGGCGGCATTGAGGATGAAGTCTCTGTCCCTAAAATGCAATAACCGCGCCACCACTGGTCTCGGGGCACGTCCCTGCTGCAGTGGTCTCGCCGGGACTCTATGGGCACGCTCCAGGGTGTAGAAGGAGGATAGACCCTCCGGGGCCACCGTGTCACGGAGCCAGGCCTCCAAGTATGCCACCATGTCGCCATCCTCAATCTTTTCCGGCAGGCCCACCACACGGATGTTGTTCCTCCTGTTGCGGCCTTCCGCATCCTCCGCTCTCTGCTCTAGGGCCGTAATCCGGGATAAAGCATCTTTCATAGTCGCAGCCAAGGTTCGCTGTGCCGGCTCCAAGGTTTTCACCGAGCCCTCCACTTCCTTGACCCGGTCCGAAAGTTTGCCGTGGTCCGCTCGAAGGAGACCCAGGCTCGTCGCTACCTGGGCAATGTCCTGCTGGAGGGCCGAGCGCGTGGTCGCTATCGCCTCCAGGACGCGGTCAAATTGCTGTTGCATCGATGCACCACCAGAACTCTCTGGGTCCCCCCGTTCCTCTTTGTCCTGGGTCTCCAAGTCTGAGGCGGCTGGGGTAGTCCCCTTGGCTCCTCTAGGTTTCCCCATGTCGCCGGGAGCACTCCGTGCGGGTCCAGGAGCAGACGTCTCCGAGTGCCGGCTCCGGCTATTACTCTCCCGGTTGCTGGGCCTCAAGTCAAGTGCCGGAGAACTCCGTCTCCAAGGCCTGTTGGATCTTCTCCGCTTCGGCTCGCACCACCACCACGTCGTCTGAGGGCACCGAGGAGGAGGCGGGGACAATCGCCGCCAGGTCGGGCAGGCCCGCACGGCCGATAAAGTCCCGGGGTGAGGGTCACCAACTCCACCGGACGATTTGCGGCGCCAGAGGGTTGCGCCTCCCATGGAAGTGGGTCGGCCAGGAAAAGGTAGTTAAGGGTGGTGTCGTGAGTGGGGCTACCACCGGGAGCTCCAGACGTCCGCGTGCGGGATCCACTATAGCGTGGGCATCCGCCCAGTCACCCATCAGAGTGCAATCCTCGTTGCAAAAGTCCGATCTGACCGATATCCAGATCACAGATCACTGGGAGATGGCAGAGCCGGGGGTGTGCCGCCGCCGGCGATGCCCCTCTAGCTTAATGGATCCGGCCAGGGGGACAATGAAGTCCGGGCGCCATGTTGGGTCGCACTCCGCAACTCCGCAAACTTCGATGTTTCGCCGGGTCACCACTCGTTCAGACCTCGCCAAGGGCCCCGGCAGGTCTCCGTCGGGCAGATCAGCAGAATGCGGGGGCTGGGGTGCCCCGCAGCCTCCGATTTACAGGATAATCACGGGCTCAGTCCCGGAGCCGAGCTCTCAGGCGACCATCGCCATCGGCGCCCAAGCCACGCCCTTCCCTTACACATTCATGTTTTCTAAATCTTTGTCAGAAAATTCTACTCAATAGGGTTTCTGCAACACTTTAGATTTGCCAATGTCAATTACCATGCTAGCTGCCATATCCATTAATTTTTCGTGAACACCCTTGTATTTCTAGTGATGCTTTTACAGACAAACAGCAATTCGTCCTCACTAAGGGTATTTAATCTTTCTAATCCCACATTTCTCGACATCAATTCTTCTATTTCAATTCTTAATATATATAGGTCTAATGGCTTGGGCTGCATTTTTGGTCTCTCTATTTCTCGGGTCCATACCTCTATTTTTTCAGGAGTTACTACAGTGGCACTTCTCGTTCCTGATGAAGTTTCTATCTGTACTTCCCTTGCGGGTACAGGTGTGGTTTTTCTCATGGAACCACATTCAGGTTCCCGTATGGGTAAATCCATTAAAGAAATCACTGATTCACATTCACTTGCCTGATCATCTACTATCAGGGTTTATTTTCTTGGCTCTACTACTGTTGTCATTATAACTGGAGCTTTTGGACTAGCTTGTTTGTCTCTGTACAATGGAACAACTGGGCTAACGGTTACTGGAATTGTCAAAGCCTCAGGACTTGTATTTAACTGGGATATTTTCTGAATTATTTCACTTCTCTGTTTGTTTAAAGCGTAGTTTCTCTTTCTTGTAATAACCTCTCAAGGGAGATCTCATGAATCACTTGCGGAATTAAAGGTGGATTAAAGAACGGAGCAGTCGGATTTGATGTGCTCGACCCCTCATTACAGGGAGGCCTAAAGAACGGAGCAGTCGGATTTGAGGTACTTGACCCCTCATTACAGGGAGGCCTAAAGAACAGATCTTTGGGGTTTATTATTCTTGTTTCTTCACTATATGGTGGTTGATTTTTCATTAATAAATCCTCCGGGTAATCATCATCAGAATCGCCACTAGTCATTAAATGTCTAGTTTTCTCAGTTCTTTTACCTCCCACAGGCTCCTCAACTGTCAGTACTGGGTAAAGTCCTTCCACTAGCATATTCTGTCTCCATTCTTTCATTCTTTTTTCTTTGGTATCTTTTTTAACCTTTGGGTAAAACTTGCTTAACCCTTTGTCAATTCTTGGTCTGTCCTTCTCAAAAGCATCTATTTCCCATTCTTCTAACGCCTCATATTGTGTCAATCTAGGTCTGGGATGTAAATCATTCATTCGGGTTCTCAAGTTGAACAAAATTCTTCCATTAAAGGTACCGTTTAAAGGGAATGCTAAAATTCTGTCATCTTTGGTATACTCAACCCAGTTTTCTAACCACACACAAGAATGGTAACCTCTGTCAAACATCATGAAAGATGCGGGAGTGTTTGGTGGTGGAATAAGAACTCCTTCTTTAGTTTTTATCGGCTTGTCTTTCTTGAAATAATTTTTAACTTTGTCTACTACGAAAGTAATTTTTCTCTTGCTTTCGTACATTCTGTGAGGTCTACCTCGTATCGACAATTCAAAAGCAAACCCCTGGTATCTGGGTTTGGTCTAATCTCTGGATAAGTTGGATACCACATATACTTTCTACAAGTTTTCTTTGTTTACAAAATTACTTCCAATACAAGTGCGTCTTATTTTCCTCGACAACCAATCAACTCTGTGGTTGCAAATAATCTCAACCAATGGATGCTCAGCTTTTCCCGTGAGTCAAGTTCTCACGCTCCTGCGCTCACCCCTCCTTTACAATACTATCTCAGCTACACGCCCGCTGTTTCGACCAATATCAGCGCGGCACTGAGTGACATCAGCGAAGCTCCGCAACTGACTCCCTCCTTCACAAGGTAACTGAAATTCAGTTTGTTTCTTTTAAAGTGCAAGTGCTTTATTTAATTTACAATGTATAACATTCGCCACTGTACTCGAGTGTCTAGAAAGGAAAGATTTGTTTTACTGCAAGTAAACTTCTTCTGTCTACTTTTCATATACTACGGATAGATCCCTTCTGCCTATCCTTCACACAAGCATTAGAAAATCTGCTACTCCCTCGACTCATCCACTCTGGGATATAGACTAAGTCTAAAGTTTCATCAGCGAACCCCTTTGCTATCAATCAAGCTCCGACGAACCTGCTACTCCTTCCGTGTGACCCTTACTAGGTTATATCACAATAGAAGTTTTGCTAGTGAACTCGTTGCTATCACTTATTCTACCATTCATACAGAAAACCCTAATTAGTGCTTCCAGTTCTGCCTAACCATGCACTAATTTTCCTCGAGCTACTGACCTTACTGCGATGTGGCTTCTATTACCACCCGCTATTCTGCCCCCGGGGATTCCAGACAAAACATATAACAAGTACGCACAATTGTAATTAGTACATATACTTCAATATAGCAGCATCAAATAAACATTTCAATGATAACATATTTGATCGATCAATAAAATATGAATTTTAGCCTATTAACTAACTATCTACATAACTTTAACTAATCCCTAACCATCCTCCGCTACCAGAAAAGAATACTGATAGAGCTCGCAGGTCACCCAGCTAGGAAATCTTTACTAATAATCACCTGGGCCCATCATTTTCCATACACATTGACATTACTTGGGTAACTCCAGCTCTACTATAAGTATAACTTGAGATTTCCACACTTCCGATTCCTATATCTATAACCTAGCAATGTAGATACGAGGAACCTAAACACCTAGGATCAGGGAGTTGAGTTATAAATCAGATAGTCAAGAACATTTATTAACATTTGTAAAATGAAATAACCACAGACTCTGGGTAGGTTCAAAACTTTATCTAATCATCTTCATCATCATATGTCATGAGCATCAAGTTAACTCATACTAAGCTATCTATAATAAAAATCATGAATATCTTGTCTGAACTGGGGTGGCAGAGTGGGCTAAAGAACAGTGATGGATTAAACCCAGATCTTTTGACTGGGTATGAGTGTTTGATTGATTCAGATGCTCCGTCTGTCACCACCCCTTTTGTACCGCTGTATTCCGCATTCAGCATGAATATTCAGTGTCCTACACAAGCGCCATATTGGATTCACTTTATTGAGCTGAATCATGCTTTGGGTAGATCATGTGTGGCCATATCGTTCCTACCTCCACCTCGCACTAATTTACTGACTTTTAACTATTCAATTTACTTTCTGTGCTGATTTTATGGCATGACACGGATGCCAACATTATGCAGATCTCCTTTATTGCCACAGCTCAGCGGTAACAATGAAGAGAATATAGAACTTCGAAACAGTCCAAATATAGTATATTATCCATGAGGACACAGCCATCTTCCTTTTTTGTTGCTGCTGCTCACACAGATAAGTACCCTCTTTCAATCGTGCTTATTCAGTGCGTGTGTTTGTTTGATTTTGGGTGATTATCGCATGACTGGGTCCAATTGACCCTTTCATGCAATTATTTCTATCTTATTGTTTCAAACGCCCCCTTTTTATCTTTATTACTATAATCTATTCCCTTTTAACTCTAACGCGCTTTCTCTCCGGTTTTACCAACCCCTCAACGCTTCTCGCCCCGAGCGTGTAAGACAATCTAGTTAAAATGCCGCTGCCGCAGTCCCGTTCCCTACAAGCGCTCTGAGCGCTGCAGGGCTTGCGGGCCCAAGCACAATACCTTTTTGACTCTGCTCAAAGGCCTCATGAGACCCGGAGGTGCAGTAAACTCTTCCTTCCCCTCCGCGGTGCGCCTTCAATTGCGTACCGAGGATGGGCAAACATTTAATGAAAGCATCTTAGGAACAACCACAAATGCAAGAGTAGTGTGTGGTTGTCCTGGTTACAACTCTCAACATTTGGCAGTTGATGCTGTCTAACCCGATCGGCACTCGACGAGGAGCAATTTTATCGCGGACACGCCGCTCCTTCACAATTTCTACATTAATTAGATACATTAACCCCTTTTTCAACTGATTGATCCTTGGGGTATATATATTATCAACCAAAAAATAAAATAAAAGGGGATTATTCTGCATACACCTACGGTCAGGGTAAATATCCAACAAAAAAAAAATAATAATAAAGGGGGGCAATCCCATAGAATTATTTATACATTATTTATACATAACTATACTCTATATAATGTCAACTAACCCTGATACTACCCTAGAGGGCAGGTTAGAGTCAATGGTTTCTAAGCCTATGGATAAAGCTATGGACTTATTTAACGAAACCATAAATAAAAAGTTGAAATGCTATCAACGGCATGGCCTTCCACTCGTACTGCACACACATTTGGTGCAAAACATGGGGCAGTTAAAGGCCCAAATAAAAGAGGCGCAACAGAACCCCCTACCCAAACTGCAAAAAAGTCAAAGAAATCAGGGAAAACGCATCAATCTGAGACCAGAACGGTGCCTCGGGCATCACAGAAGGGCAACAGATAGGCCCTGAGCCCCCCATACACATTGAATGTGACAAACAGGATGAAGCAGAGATAGATCTCTCATGTTCATCACCCTTTGACTTCGACATCGAGGTCCAAGGAAACAAATCATTAGAAAACTCTGTAAGGCCTCAGGCTCCAAAATGAGCATCACTGATCCATTCAGGGACAATATGTTTGACCCTCTTCTAATCAAACACCCCTTATCCTCAGAGTGGCTACCATCTCAACATGTAGCAGATTATATTCGTTTTTGGCTAAGAAAGGAGATCCCGAAAGAAGTGAGATCTAGGCTGAGGTCGGAATGCCCTCGCCCTTCCCTTCCAGACAAAATTGCGTAGACTCCTGAACTAGCAAACAAGGACGGAGGAGCCACCTCACCGGGACTCCTGTTTTGAGAAGATTTAATCCATGACATTGCCAAATATTTTGGAGCTTTCAACTCGATTCAAAAGTCACAACGTGACATTAAAAAAGTCTTCCAAGACAACATTTTTGGAAGGGCCGGAGAATGCGGGTCAGTTTCCTTGCCGTTGCCAGTCTAGGCAAGACCCTTTCTGGGACGAGGATCTAGGTTCCAACAAACGTCATTCTACGGGAGCCACACCTTCCACCCACAGAGGCAATGCAACAGGGGAAGACCATTTTGTGGCAAGAAAAGAAGCAGACTATTCTCCACAGGTAGGAATATTAAAAGACCATTCAGATATCCCCATAAAGGTGGGAGGGAGACTAGCCCTTTTCTTTGGGAACTAGACCTTGGTAATTCAAGACCCATGGGTTTTGGAAACCGTGAAGGGTTACAAAATAGAATTTACAGACATTCCCTTTCAATCAAGGCCACCTCAGGAAACAATCTTCTCTCAAGAACAGAGAAAATTAGTATTTCAGGAGGTAAAGGATCTACTGGCAAAAGGGGCTATAATAGAGAGTTCAGAAACAGGTCTCATCAGCAATATATTCTTAGTAGAGAAGAAAGACAAGGACCAGAGGCTGATCATAAACTTAAAAAGTCTAAATGGCTGGGTATCCTACCACCATTTCAAGATGGAAGGAATACACCTCCTAAGAGATGTCCTGAGAAAAGGGGATTGGCTTGCATGTTTAGACTTAAAGGACGCCTACTTGACCATTCTAATTTGGCCCCCTCACAGGAAGTTCCTCTAATTCACCTATGAGGGAAAACTTTGGGAATTTTGCACTCTCCCGTTCGGACTATCTTCAGCCCCTTGGTGCTTCACCAAGGTCCTACGTCCGGTAGTAGCGTGGCTAAGGGAAAGGGGTATAAGACTAATAATTTATCTGGATGATATCCTTATCATGGTCAGTCCAAAGCGAGAGCTCTCGCCCTAAAATCTTACTATCCACCTATTGGAACATCTAGGCTTCGTCATAAATGCCAAGAAATCTTGCACTCCCCCAAGCCAGGAAACTCAATTCCTGGGCTTCATGGTAAATACAGTGTCTGCAGAACTGAAGTTACCAAGAGAAAAGATCAAGAAACTCTGAAAGAACTCAAAAAGATACTTTCTTTGGAAGTCTTTCCCTTGAGAGTCTTAGACAGGATCCTGAGTCTTCTCTTCCTTGTTCTCCAGGA
>NW_028249580.1:0-43793 GCF_964263255.1 Lissotriton vulgaris
GACACACTGTCTCTATTCTACTCCTCTATACTACATGTGATACCTAGCTAGGCTACTCATGTAAACCCATGCACTGCGTCATCTGGCAGTGGACAGAATTATAAGTGTCATTTGTGAAGTATGAACATTGTGGAATGGGCAATTCCCTCACTGATTGGTGTTAATCATATAATACTGCTACTTCTCTGTAGCAGGTTCCCAGCAGTTTTATATGTGGTGTTTTTGGGAAACCTAACCATTTCAAGATTGCAGGGCCGTGTGGATGGGTAGTCATGCATTCCATGTGGACAGCACATTTGATTACATCAGTTAACTATGGTATGATTTAAGGACCTAGGTTGACAGGGTGATGACATTTCATGATACAAGCATGAGGGTGGATTTGGGATGTGGTTACACATGCAGTTGAAGCAGACTGTGTTAATGACAACATTATGTGCAACTTTGCGCAGGTCATGTGCATGTTCACATGCCAATGTTGGAGCCAATTTAGTTACAATTGAACACTTTGGGTTCTGTGCTATTGTGTTATGTGTTGAGTTATGATATGCTTGCCTAGTGTGTTTAGGCAATTGCAATTAACATATTACTCATCTTATTTCAGAAACTACCCAGGGCAGTGAAGAAGCCAGGGCCGACACCGTTGGGGAAGCAGCTGGCCACAGTGGTTCCCTTCACCACAGTGACACAGAGGGAGCCGGTGGCCCAGAGAGTGTTGGGAGTGCCAAGGAGGAAAAACACAACAAATCTTCCTCATCATCAGTATCATCGTCAAGCACCAGTGGATGCTCTGTGGTGGTGGTCTCATCTGGATCTGAGTCAACTACTTCCATGTCCTCCACCCTCTTCCGTTTCCAGCTGTCCAGACCGACTCCCTTAAGCAGGAGAGAGTCTCCTTCCCACCAGGCACCTCACGCCCTGCCTCTGTCTCCCCTGCTGCCCTGAGTGTGGAGGCTATTGACCTCCTGAGACAGATCTCTGTGGATCAGAAAGCTTTGTTAAATGCCCTCCAGGTGCAAACATCCCAGCTAAATCTGTTGGTGCCGTACCTGGAAGGACTCATCTGGCCAACATAGATCTTTCCAGGCTCTGGCTTCCGCACTCTCTTCCAACATTTATAGCTTTCTATTCCACCATCTGCCCCCTCCACTACCCCCATCCCCCCTACCTGCCCAGAGCACACACAAACATCATCACATACTTACCTGGCAGTCAACACCCTCACCACCACATCCACTGACACACACACACAGACACCACTACACCAGAGGCTGCCACAGCCACTTCCGACATCACAAACATAGCCACCACAGCCACACAACCTGCCCCAGCCACTACTGACGTCACAAATCCAGACCCCACAGCCACAACACCAGCTACAGACACTACTGAATTCACAAATCCAGATCCCAAGTCACACCACCAGCCATAGATTCTACTGACGTCACACAGTCAAACCCCTCACCACCCGCCACAGCCACTACTGACGTCACACAGACAAAACCCACACCATCGGCCACAGACACTAATGACAGCACACACCCAGATACTACAGCCACAGACACTTCACACACTTTCAAGCACCACTAACATTCTACAGCCAGAGACATCAGACACACAGACATGCACACACAGCATGCCCTTCCACACCTCAGACCTTACATCTTTCTATCTCCAACAACCAATCCCTTGCCATTCTTCCCCCCAATCTCCCAAAACACTTACCCAGTGTGCCCTTGATCTTTTCCCCGCCACAACTCCGCCCTTCCAAATCCAAAAGGCCTGGTTTCCACGTCAACACCAAAATAATCTGTCCCTCTACTGATAAAAAATGCCCTACCACCATACAGGGTAAATAAACGTAAACTCAACCGTCCTGATACCGACCCACCGCTCCTAAATTCCAAAGAACCTCTACCCCAACCTACCCCAAACCTTCTAAGCTGAAGAGTGATACCCCTGTTCCCACCCTCCCTATACACATCACCACCCTAAAAGTCTGCAAAATACCCTGCATAATCTGAACCAGCCCTCTCAAACCCGAGCCCAGCCCTTCCACACCCCAAGCCAGACCTACCATTCCCGAGTCCATCACTCCCAGCGACCTACCCAACCATTCCAATTCGGAGACCAGTTCTCCCAAGGACCAATCCAGCCCCCTCAGTTCAAATCCTGGTCCACACTACTACATTTTTGTAGGTGCCCAGAATGCCCTTTGGAAGCCCCTTTCCTGGGAAGGTTTCCCTTGCAGTGATCTGGTTTGAAAGTCATGTGACACAGCAGTGTGCTGGACCACATCACCATTGTTGGACTGGCCATTGGCCTTTGCTTGCAAACATTGATAATTTGTCTGAATAAAGATGCTGTAGTTTATGGTGACCTTTGTCCTGCCTTTGCTACTGATGCTATTTGTTGTTATTGAACATTTTGGGATGTGTAACAACTATTGGGTTTATTTATTTATTTATTTATTAGATAGTTTTGTATAGTGCGAACAAGACCCTTCGGTATCAGAGCGCTTTACATTGCAGTGAGGTAGCATAGACATAGTCAGGTATAGAAATAAACAGATACAATTTTGTAAAATATAACTATACCTGGTTAACCCCTTCCATGCTCATGACGAGCTCAGCTCGTCATGAGGCACAGTTGAGCTGTGCTGATGACGAGCTGAGCTCGTCATGAATATAGGAGAATTCCACTATCCAGCACAGGGGAAAAATAACCCCAGCAGCGATGTGGTTAAATAGCGAAGTTAAGTACAAATCGATACCAACTACAAGGGTTACCATAGTATAACATGGAGCTTAAAAGATTGGTATCGTCTATGGGAGGTATTTGCTCATTAGGAATATTTTCAATTCCCTCTTGAATGACGCTGTGTTTGTTATTTTTCTAATGTTTGGTAGAAGAGAGTTCCAGATTCTGAGTGCTGCTCCTGAGAAAGCTGTATCGTAGGTTTTCTTCTTCCGGAAGATGGGCGGTCTCAGCACTAACTCCTTGGCACTCCTAGCTGGTCTATTTCCTCCAGATAGTTCTATTTTTTGGGCAAGGTATCTTGGAGTATTGTAGTGGACTGCTTTATGAGTGATACATGCCATTTTTAGTTGAATTCTGGCTTAGTACGGTAACCAGTTTAATGCTTTCAAGTGTGGAGAGATAGGGTCGAATTTTCTCGATCCGGTGATCATTCTTGCAGCTGCACTGCAAAAGCTCTATACTGCCCCTTCACACATCAACCACATGCATAAGAAAAGTCAGGTAAATGGGATTCCCAAAAACTACGGTCTCAGATTAGTAAAGACCACACTGTAAAGACTCCCTGCAGATGTGGGTATCCAAACCAAGGGGGTACCTTATCTGACTCAGTCCAAATTACACCAGCATCAATGTCACCATGTGCATAGGACCTGTAGCATGGTGTATAATTGGTACAACCAAGATTGTCACATAGTGGCATGCTTATGGGGCTGATGTGTGAGTGCACATCTTAAAAACAACACTACAGCAACAGCAGTAGTCAAACATGTGAGAAGAATGTTGAAAGAACACACATGAAAATGCTTACATGTGCCTCCAAAGTTACAAATAGCTATCACAATACTACACTCCCCATGTGTGGTGTAACAAATATCTACTTAGCACATATGTAACACATAGCCACCGCACATCTCAGGCCGTACTGCAAGCCTGAAGATGTGGACATTGCATAAGGGAAGATGCTATACTTGCCACTGGATTCGAGCTAGCCTGGCTGATGACGGCTGAAATGCCAGAAACCAGTCCCAGGATGCTTGTTTCCGGTCCAGGGAAGACATGGCTTTGGCAGTTCGGACTAGACTGTTCCCATGAGGCACAGGGTCAGACTGATTTGCATATGGCCATGTCTGAACTGGGGTGGCGGAGGGAGCTAAAGAATGGTGATGCATTAAACCCAGATCAGATGACTGGTGGTGAGTGTTTGATTTGCTCAAACGCTCCGTCCATCTTCTCCTTTTGTATCGTAAATCCTATATGGGCAACTCTCTGGCATAAGATGAATGTCTGATCACCCACTTATCAGCTCTCCCCCAAAGAGTCACAGTGTGGCGTACCACATAAGGATACATAAAATCAAGACTGCCACCACTCATAAGCAGTACTTTCAAGATCTCTAACATGTACTTTTGCCACTGTAGACGCTTTTTCCAATCATCCTCCATAATTAGCCACTTGGCCTCATACTACATATGAGCCGCATAATAATACAGTTCCAAGTTGGGAGGCTAATTCCACCCAACTCCTGGTCCATAAACAAGACCTCCAGTGCCAACCTGCTGCACCTCCCTACCTACACCAAGGATAGCAAAATACTATTTAGCTGCTTAAAGACCGATATCCCTAAAGGGGATAGTGAATTCTGGAGGTTGTAAAAGCAGTGTGATAGGAGGATCATCTTTGCAATAGATGTGCACCCTGCTATGGATAGCAAAAGCATATTCCAAAATCTCACAGAGGATTTTAACCCGTCCATGACTCAATCCATATTGTACGTATATTGTTTTTCAGCAGTCTGCGTGACCTGGATGCCCAAGTATCAGAAGCTATCCATTTTCCAGCGAAATCCCAGATCAGAGAGTTGGTCCTCTGAGTAGGTTGTCAAACCTCCCAGGGGAAGTAATACGCTTTTGTGGTAGATGGCATGAAGACCCAATACCCTTCTAAACTCCCTCAGCAGGCGCATAAATCATGGGAGTGGGGATCAAGGAGCCCTAAGACAGAAGAGAGCCTCGTCTGACACAGAGACATCAAGGGGCATATCAGCAAGGAATTATCGCTAAGCGCACTTAGCGCTAGGATAATTATCGTTGGCTAGTGCTGAATTTTATCGCGGAGATAGCGTGCTATCAGCAACGCTTATCTCAAAGGCGATAAAATTCAAAGCGCTAGCTGGAAAACAGTGTGATTATCGCTGAAAAAACGGTGATAATTGCACTGCGACCAGCGATACCTTGCTGATTGGCAGGGTGGTCTTAGCCATGTAATCCACCTCCTATTGGATTACATAACTAAGTCAAAATAAAAGCAGCCATACAGGAACCTGCGTTAAGCATGGTTAGCGCTTCTTTTCTGGTCACTAAGCATGTTAGCGATTCTCTTGATAATTGGAGAAATGTCGTTTAGCGACATTTCTCCAGTTATTTTGGGAAGGAATGCCCACTTTCCATCTCATTAGAGATGCAAAGGGTGGTGTAGGGACAAAGGGTGCTACCATGCAAATATGCATGTTAGCACCCTCTTGTTGATAGGGCAATAGTTTTATCTCCGCTTTTTTGGCTTTTAAAGCCAAGTGCAGACGAAGCCCTTGCTGATATGCCCCCAAATGTGTTGTGTCCCCCATAGCATTTCCCAGTCATGCAGCTCCCTCTGAAGCAGAATGGCGACTGGCTCCAGGGGAAGAACAAACAGCAATGGCAACAGAGGACAACCCAGTCTTGTTCCACCCTCCACGTTCCATTGCTTTGAATGATGCCTCCTTATTTAACTCGTACCTTAGGGTTCATGTACAGCACCCGGACCCATTCGCAAAAGGCCAGACCAAAAGTCCCTAATTGGAGCACTTCCAACATATACTTCCAGTCAAATGTGTTAAAAGCCTTCTATAGCTCCACTGCAACCAGAGAAAGTTACTCTAAATTGTCTACATTACATGACAGAGCCTCAGTATGCTAATTGCAGTACTCCAGCCAGGAAAAGAGCCACATTGATCCTCATGGGCCAGCTGTTCCACCGTGCCATGAAGATCGGTGTTGGTAATAGTTAGAGGACAATACAACAAGGGCTCAGTCCACGTCCCTCTTGGCATAGTAAGCATGCATATCAGGCCTTCTTGCATGATTGCAGAAAGTATCCCTTTTCTCTTGTCTCATGAAGCACTTCCACTAACTTTTCCATCAGATGTGGTGAAAAAGTCTGATAGAATTCCACAAGGAAGCCATTGCTCCCTGGGGTTTTACCCCTAGAAAGGCATGCCAATGCTGCTTGGAGCTCCTCTAGAGGTAAATCTGCCTCAAGCTCCTCCATTACACTGAAAGTGAACCCTGAATGTGCAATTATGTCCCGGTGTGTCACCGTCGCCATGCCATCTAGACAATCCAAGGAGTACACAGGAGGAGACTCTATATCCTGCTTTAATAACCAAGCAAGCAGGTTGCTAGGTTTGCCTCTCTCTGTGTGCAGTTGCTGCCTGTATGCCTTGACTGTTATCTGCTACAGCCTGCCCCATGTTATACCCAAGGCATGCCATGCTTCAAGTGCTTCCAGGGTCTCCAATTCTCATAGCTTGGCGTCAGCCACTATAGTCTCCTGGTCTAGTCGCTCCCACTGTAATTGTTTCTTTGCACCATATATCTTGCCCAGACACACTCCTCTCATCACCACCATCATAGCCTCCCATTCAGTTGCTCTCTGAGATGTAGATCCTCAGTTGTCTGCCATACACGACTCAAGTGCAGTGGTATGGTGCGCCAGATACACCTCATCTGTAAGCATATCCAGCAGCATCCGCCAAAATGCAATGGGCCCTGCCATTGCCCCCAAGTACACTCTAGGAGCAGAGGGGAATGATCAAAGAGAATCAGACCAAGATAGTGGGCAGAAACAATAATATTATGGGCCAACCCAGCAATCACACAGTCCAGCCTACTATAGGTATTGCAGTAAGAACAACAATTGGTCCTGACGTACCTCTTCAAAAACACCCAAAGATGCAAAAAAAACTCTAAAACTCCATCAAATGAATCATCAGACAAGGTCTGCAAACAAATGGAGGAATGAGGCCCTCTCAAACAATACACCGAAGAGAAAGACAAGAGACTACTGATTTATTAGGACACAATCTTTTTTTATATATTTCATTAGGAAATGAGCATAGTCAATAAAGCATTGAACAATAGACAGTTGTCAAAAGGGAAGGGCAGAAAAACTGCTCATGTGCAAAGTGGATGAAAAAAAGAGAAAAGATCAAAAAGAAAATAATCGAGAAACAAAGTAACATAATTCATAAACAACACTGGTTGGATTTGCTTTGAAATGACTAAACCACTGTTAAGCCTGTTTACAACACAGAATGGTGCTGTTTGTTTTAAAATGCACCTTTCAACTTTCAAAAGGACCAGCATAATGTATTCCAGGCAAAAAGATAAGATTATTATTATTTTTTTAATTATTTTTATTAACAATGCTCGTGAGACCATGCAGTACAGAACAATATTCAAGCAGCACTTTGGGAAAAAGCACAAGAGTTGACAGAAAAGTAATCATTGAGGAGCAGCGAGGACAATCGACAAATATCATCACCCTCTCCCCTCTGAGTCTACCCCAGATTCTCTGTACTTCTGCCAGGGCCCCCATACATTCTTCCATTTCTTAGTACACACCCGACTTTTGTATACAGTTTCTTCGGCCCTTTGGCACCAGTTAAGATCTCGCTCCCATTCCTCCCACCGCGGGGGTGTCTGTACCTTCCATCCCCGAGAAATGTTCTGTTTCGTCACTCCCGCTGCCAGGGCTAGCCATATTTCCACATATCTAGACCAGTCAGTGTCCCCTTTAATCATCAATAAAAGCCACTTCGGCTCCATCTGAACCGTTTACCCCACCACCCTAGACATGATGTCTGGACCCTCGTCCAGAAGGGGATGCTCTAAGGACACTCCCATAATATATGAAAGAAAGTGCCCTCCCCTTGGCTGCGCCTTAGACTTAATGCCAAGTGACTCTTGCCCCATGCACAGAGGCACGTGCGGGGGTAATAAGTTTGGTGAAGGATTTTTAACTGTACCAGTCTAAACCTTGAACGGATCGCACTTTCTCTAGGACTCTGTATCGCATCCTGCCAATCCTCATCATCGATATCCCCAAGATCCATGGCCCAGGCTGCCCTAAGGTCGTGCAGGTGGTCGGGTATGTTGTTAATTAATGTGTGATACGTGGTAGAGGTGGGTTCCTCCATAATGGGGTCTAGTAGCAACCTATCCTCCATTGGAGAGTACTCTGGAATGGACGTACCTACTTGTATGTGTGACCGAGGGGCATGTAAGAGTCATATGTGGTGATATCTTTGCGACTGGTGTAGATTGCACTCCCTTTGGAGGTGTAGTGTAGTTCCTATTTTCCCAATAGGCCCTGCGTATTGGAATAACATAAACAGTAGTATCGACGTAGAAGTGTGGATCTTCCAGGCCTCCACTGACTATGTTAAACTTAATTGGGGTTGTTACCAACTAGCTCAGAGGTCACTGGAAACTTTCTTGACTGAATAGGAAGTGATCAGCTTCCCTGGTACAGACAAGAAGGGATTCAGTTTTCCAACAACCGTGCAACATGACAACTTTGCTCCTCAGATCAAGAGTCAATCTCTAGGGTCGTGTGAAACAATAGACAGTTATTTTACTCAGTCAGTGGTTGTGCAGTTTACTTTCACAATATGTAGAGAATAGAGAGACAGGCGTTTTCAATAAAGGGTAACATTTATTGAACAGTCTTTCTTCTCGTACAAGAGAAATGAATTGCCACAATTGCAAGACTTGTTATTATAAAAAGTACGTACAGTAAGATAAGTATTGCGAAATAATACTGTAAAAGCATTGATATGGTTTCTTAGCCATACAATGGTTTAAAATGAATAAAACATATATACATTCATATATACATTAGGCTAAAATACTCAACTGGTGCTTCTAACTACTCCTACCCCAGTGTACCTGACCTAAGCCTAATACTTGGGAGGGGAGTAAGTAAGTAGCTTTAGTTTAAGTTGGTTTTGCCAAGGTTTGCTTCAAGAATTCTCTCTAAGGGTTTAGTCAACACCATACCTCTGGAATAGAATGATGGAGGTCTGGTATCTCCTTCAGGGGGTCGATATCCCAGTCACCCGCAAGGGTAGACTAGAAACGCCGGAGCTGGATTTCTCTGCAGGAGAAAGACAGCGTCTCTTCTCAGCGCGTCGAGGAGGAGGAGGGGCAGCGTCCACCGGCAGCTTGCATCTGCTGGGCTCTTGCAGGGGACGGCTGTTCAGCTCCTAAGTTCACCACACCATCGTTCGCTAGTTAGCAGTGATAGCAGTAGCGATAGCAGCTATGGTATCATCAGCATGACAGCTTCTTCAGCAGCGATGGCATTGAGGCAGCTAGCAGCTTCAGCGAAACAGCAGCAACATCAGCAAACCAGCAGCAACATCAGCAAAACAGCGTTTGGTTAAGGCAACGTTGGTAATATTTATACCTGAAAGGTGCCTTGTTTGACGTAAGTTTTTGGACATAAGACGTCAATAAAGATGTCACTAGGAAGTGATCGTCTATCAGTGCTCATTAGAGTTCTATTACTAATCAAAACACAGCAAGCGGGGATTTCCAGGTTGCTGAGTTTTTATCTTGTTGAAGAACTCGGAGTGTTAATCTAGGAATCTCAGATAGTAACTTCTGCTATGTCATTGCACTAATTGGTTGCAAAGGAAGTGGCAGAGAAAGCTATTCTGAAATGTGGCTCTGTTCGTGTGAGGCCAGAGACGAGTTTCTGAATATTGCACTTGAACGGTTATGCCAATATAGGGAATAAATGGATTTATAGCCGAATAGGGGCATAAGGTCACAGTATCGATCAGGGTCCTAGATTAGAACGCGACACCCACTCCACGAATTCATGTCCATCAAATTACTAAAACTAGAGCAATAAGATGCATGTGTAACATTGACCACCCTAAAATACATAAATGCATTCGAAATAGGCGTATGTGTAATACGTGAAAATGTAGGTACTGTACGTTTTTGAAGCATAGAAATCATTAAAAAATTATAGCACATGAAATCAATGAACGATTATGCAAAAAGAATTACACATGAAATATCTCTGAAACAGAAGAAGGGCGAGATAATTTCATCACATATAAATGCATTGCAATAAAATGTGCTAGAGGCTGGTGTAAAGTTATCATGTCTCTAGATGTATTTAGAAATAGAAGTTGAAGCTTCTGTTCTCTATGAATAGTTTTACTTTAAGCAAAGATTTTTTCGTGCCAAAAAAAGGTGAATATTAAAAAGTGTTCAATTCAAAAGAATTCTTGCTGAACGGGGAAAATAGAGTTCCAACGCATTTAGCAGCTTTTGTTGTTCAAAACTGAAGGCCGAATTCAGAGTTCATGGGAACGCTGTGTGTCGGAATGCTTCTCTAAAGTTATTGTTTCTGTTCGGGTGAGAACATCATATCAGACAGGCTCTCAAAGAATTGGTCTACAAAATCAGGTGACAGTTCGACCAAATTCGATAGTGCTGTAACTTGGCAGGTGTGAGAATGATTGCTGTCATCAAAGTCGGGATCAGCAATGCTCACAGAAGGTCGTACCTGGGTGATGTTGCTTTTGTCACTCGCTCCACTGTTACCACCTAGTCGTAGCACAGGAGTCTCAACGAATGCCGTCATCAGGATTGGTAGCCGCTGGGGACAACACAATGCGTGAGCCGTTATCGGACTTAGCAAAGTATCGATATCCATTGGTACAGCTGATGGAAGTGAAAGACAGATGTCCAACACGCACTCATCTCCGCATAGCATACATCGTAGTACAGGTAAGATGCAATTTTGCCATATCGGTCTGAATAAAAGGAACCAGGTCATGTTTAGATCTCTCAGCCTGGCCAATCCAAGGACTCTAGTTATTCTGTCCCGGTAGCGGATTGCTAGGATTGTCTCTTCCATTCCCATAGGAGTCATGTCTGAGCTGTGGCTTGCCATAACGAAGCAGGAGGGTCAAAAATAAAATCCCTGCTACAAGTCCCAAAAATAGGGGTATGCCGCCAAAAACAGAGTGGACAAAATTTGGAACGATTCCCAGAATTGCTTGAAATGGTGTTAGCAGTCCCGTAAAAATTGTCTTAAATATGCCGGGGATGCCTGGGGCACTAGACATGTTAAGGAGTTGGCTCAACATTTCTACGAAATGCACGGGGCAATTTGTTGATAAAAGGTCATGAACCTCCGTAGCTGTCCTTGCAACTAGGAGATCATACGTCTCTTTTGATGACGTGATGGGCACTGTTGTCTGCAAAAGCACAGACTTCATTTTGCTTAAAGTATCAATTCGTATAGAAGAGAAATTCAGACGAGGCCAGATGGGAGTCTCTACATCTCCAGGCCCGCTCGGGAACAATGCTTGCATACAGCATTTGACCATGGAAGTTACGCTTACGAGATAACTTTTCTCTGGCACAAGGCCACAACATCTGTGATCCGTTCTTAGAATGTAACTCCCATTCGCGAGTTGCATAAAGAAGGGCTCTATCTGAGTTGCAGGTGTGACAAGCTGGTGGCATGAAAGGTTGTTAGAATTACCTTCACAGGCTCCGTGTAAATTAATACCCTGGCACAAAAGTATACCGCCTAGTGAATGTTTACAGTTTTCACCACTAAGAAATACATTTTTGTCGCTGTCACTATAGCATGAATGTGTGTATGGTAATTTCCATGCTGACTTAACATATCCTTTACCCAATCGTTCATACTGGCCAGTAGGTATGTATTCAAGGCACTTTTTAAATCGGAAAGTTGTTATCGGAATAGTGATAATTCTGTGTATTATCCATTCAATGACAGGACTTTCTGACATTGTCAATGGTAATTTCTCAAGTTTTTCGATGCTCAGGATTGTATAGTCTGCTCCTTTCTGTGCCAAACTGATTTGTTTATCAGTAAGGTTAAAAATGGAAAACAATGACGTTGTGTTGATTAAACGCCAAGGCAGATAGCCTGAACGAAGATTTTGCAGCGTCCAGCCTAATTGTACAATAGAACGTAATTGTGACTGGCCATGCTGTAACATTAGCAAGTCTCTGTCTATTATGTCAAAGGCAGAAGATACAATATTGTCCAACGAATATATTCTGGAGGACAGAGTCATTAACCCATTGTCCACTACAGAAAGTGATTTTTCCAAATTAATACGATCAATTTCTCGTATTTTTTCTGCTGTTTCAATTTGTGTGACTTTCCAAGCCTCGTTGTACGCAGCATAGATACTGGTCGCTATGAAACGCTTTTGACGCTGTTTGCGTGGTCCAAGAATGAAATCGCGCAAATCAGCACCATTTTTTAGTAAAGACAAGTGTTGCTTAATTTCAGCCAGTGTGGATGATCCTAGCCATTCGAGGCAGAGTTTCCCTACACTGTATGTTGTTACTATCCCTGGATGTTGTCTCTGGGGGTATCTAGGGTCTTGTCTGGTCATTTTTAACCCCTGTGTTTTGTTCAGGAATCTATCTTGACAGTTGTTTGTGTCAGTAGGCCAGATTAACCACTTTTTCCAATCAGGATGTGTTCTGTTAAAATGTAAAATTTTAGTTACGTCTATCTCAATATCTGTTGTTGCATTATCAGGTATTGGCTTCGGAATAGACGGTTTGTTAAGGTCTTTGATCTTAGCTAGGCCAAGACAGGATGTTTGGTGAATTGTGTCATTTAAAAACATCATTTGTTCTGGTATCATGCAGGTTCTGAATAGTGCTTCTAGGCCTTGTACCTGCCAATCTTTCGTACCCCAAATGGTTTTTGCTTCAATGTTATTTTTCCAATAATCAAAACCAAATGTCATCATTTTTTCATAAAATGCTTCTGAATATATTAATTTAGTGTTTGTCAGCATTGTTTTCATTCCTGTTTTATCTAACAGTTTGTAATAAAACGTTTCTGCATCACTGGTGTTAAACCCTGAGAAGTACTTGAATTTCTCAAAGAATGTTTTAGAACTGCTTTTAGGTGGTGTAGCACAATGTTCCCATTGATTATACTTAAAAACATTTCTAGGCTGTGCAGATTTATGCAAATAATGATCGCCATAATGTGTATAACAGAATAACTGTTCATAACTAGACGAACCTTGTAAATAATCATGTTCTGTGAATCTAGCTGACATTACTAAATCAGACATCATGTCATTAATACTGTTAAAGTCCCAATCATCAGAGAATGTACTATGTTTTACAAAGTCACTTAAGGAAACCTTCAGTTGATGAGGATACTTCAGGATCTCGACCGGACCATAGATCTCATAGTCAGTTTTCTCCCATACTACCCCACCAGGTATTGGAATGGCTGTGACATTTACTGTTGACAGTTCTCTTTTCTTCACGTGGGATGATTTGTGTGGTTTGAGGACTAGGTTGATGTTCTGACTTGCTGTGTCCATTCAATTGTAATAAACTTTCCTAAAATTGAAACTAAAATTAGGCATAGTAGGAGTATGAGTACCCCCGAAATAATCCAATGCTCAATCAACGGTGTATCCAGATATAATTCTTTGATTAGTTGAAGGAGTTCTGTTGTATTTTCTTTTGTTTCTGGCATCACTTCGGGGTTGCTTTGATCCTCGGAAAAGTTGTCGAAGTCGATGAAATAACCAGAGGCAGTTCTGTCAATTGTTGGGATTGTTCTTTCAATCTGTCTCTCGGTAGCATTTTCTGATGCCACATTATTGTAGACTGGTGTTTCTTGACGAACTGTTTCAATCTGTGTCTCAAGAGGCACGAGTTCCATGGCATTATTGCATAGTCCTTCTCTATGCACTGCAGGCTGATCGAATGTGATTAGTCTTTCAGTTTGAACCTCTTGGATTGTTGCAAGTTTGGGTATTCTGTTGTTTCTTGGGAGTCCACTGCGCCTACTGTTGATTATAGGCCACATGCTTGTGGTTTTACCAGGTCGATTGATACAACTCTGTTCTCCTTTTTACCAGCAAGGGGCGGTAGTACAACTAATCTTGTTCCAGTGACTGCCAAGACAGGTACTGCTTTTCTGTAAGAAGGCCCAGATTCCTTCTTCACCGCGATTTTTTCTCTGACTAGATCCACAATCTTTGGAATCCAGACAGGCCTTGCTGGGGCTGTTGCTTGTGGTGCCTCGTCAGTGGTATCTGGCTGTTGCTTTAACTTTATGTTGCTTAAGGATTTTCTTGTTTCATTCAGTTCCTGTAAAACAGCCAAACGATCTTTGATGTCAAAGTCTGTTTCATTATCTTGTACCACTGATACCTGACTATCTAAGTCCTGAATTCTCATTCTAATTCCGAACAATAGTTCGTATGGGCTAAAACCTTTTAGAGAATTTCTTGGCAAATTGTTAAGACTGGTCTGGACACTTATTAAATGTTTGACCCACCCAGCGCCTGAACCTAATACCTTCGCTGTTATAGATCGCTTTATGTCTCATTTTTTTCTTTCTACCACACTATTCCCTTCGGGGTGCGACGGACAAGAATACCGCAACCCAATTCCCATGCTGGCCATGGCCTCCTTATAAGCTCGAGAGCTGAAAGCAGGACCCTGGTCAGAATGGAACGTGGCAATTGCGTATGTGCCGATAAAGACTCGCAGATCTTTTATAACTGTTCTGGCGTCAGCCGAGCGCTGGAGGCCACATTTTTTAAGTGTGTTTAGCCTTAAGGATGTACAATGGGACGCGTTTCTCTTTTTTGATAGCGCGGATAGATTGCCTGATGCTTTCTATTAGGGCTTCTGACACTACACTGGCCGGTTCTTCACTGCGATCTCTGTTGCAGTCTTCACAGTTTTTAGCAAACTCATGAATGCCTTCACTCATTTCCGGCCACCAGTACTCTGTCTCTAATTCTCTCAGAGAGTCCCTGATTGTTTGGTGTCTCAGACCCAACCCCATATGTGCTTCCTGTAATAGGAATTGAGAAACAATGGTTCAAGGATGGCCTGGGAAATAGGAAGCCCCTCCGGTCCCTGTTTGGAATGACCCTATCCCCCACTCCAGGGATTCGAGCAAAAGGAACGGAGTTTGCATCGATTACGTATGCATAATTGAGTGGATAGTTCATGGGTAGTGCTGCACAGTCGCCTTTTACGGTCGTTTTTACTGCCAGCATGGTTTCCCTGTCTATGTATTTTTCTGCACGCTTTTTTGTGGCTACGGAAGCCGGTTTAGTTGCTTCCGCTGTGGCTGTGTTAGCCAATGAATTCCCTGCAACGTGAACGCCATCACGTTGAAGACTCTGTGCGTGTATCACGTGAGTCTTTTGTAGTTCTTTCTGTAAAAGAGCTACCTGTTTCCAGAGCAATTTATGCTTTATTGTGGCACCTGTGTCATCTTTGTAATCGTTTTCAATCCAGCTCTGCAGTTTATTATTGTAAGAGTTGACGCATAAATGAGAATCGCACACGATTAGTGTCGGGAATTCACGTTCTGCATTTTCGAGAGCCATCTTTAAAGATCTGATTTCAGCTCTCTGAGCCGAACAGTTTCTTACTGATTCAGTTTTTGTTACTTTCGGTCTGAATTTACCGCACAGCCAACGACCTTTAACAATCGCACAGGCTGCATCGTAGGATTTGCTCTCTACGTTGAAATGCTGTACAAATCTATCTGTATAGATTATACAGGCGTACTCTGGGAGAGGCAGAAGTTCGATTGGCAGAGGATATTCTTCTTCATATTCGAAATCATTCAGTTCTTCGAATTGCGGGGCGAAATAGTATTTAACATCTTCCGCTCCGAGAGAATCTATACACTGTATCCATTTCGGATCCAGTGACACTGTAGGCAGGTTTACTGGGCTGAATAGCGCCTCGAAGGCGGATTCCGCTGTGAGGATATTAATCCTTTTGCCGTGTGCTAGTTCTCGTTCATTTGCTAATGCAATTTGCACTGCTTTCACAGTTCTTTCTGTGTGACTGAATGTTTTTTCTACTTGTGTGTACAAGTGAGATTTAATTGAAATTGGTACCTTTTCACCCTCATTAGAGGTCAGGTACGTGAATCCGCATCTTCCTGGGATGACTCGGATTACAAGATCGCGTGTGTTGTCACGTGTATCTAATTTTGTTTTTGCTAACATGTCTGTTTGCAGTGATCTTAAAATTTCTGTGTGTTTTTGAGTCCAATTGATTTGTTTAAAATCAGGTTTAATTAGTTTGTAGAAAGGTTTAACCCTCTCTGCGTAATTTAGAATGTAAGTTCTTCCGAAATTCAGAAAGCCTAGTATGGATTGTAAATTCTTCAGCGTTTTTGGAGCTTGGAGTACAGCGCACTTCTCTAAGAAATTGTCCGCTAGGCTTTTTCCTTCACTTGATAATTCGTACCCTAAGAATAGTACTGTCAGATGGGCAATTCGAGACTTTTTAAAGTTGAATTTGTAACCCTCTGCTGCGAACCCAAGTATAATGGTGTTCACTCTTTTCAAGTGAGTATCCAAGTCGTCGTCTGTGAGATAGATATCATCTACGTAAGATAATGCTTCATCATCATATATTTGTAGTAACTCTGTTACTCTAGCTGAGAATAGTCCTGGGCTGTTCTTGAATCCCTGTGGGAGCCTACAGAAATTTTTCTGCGACCCAAATGCTGAGAAAGCGGTCAAATACCTACTTTCTGGTGCAATGTTTTGGCAAAAGAAACCATTAGATATGTCTAATGTCGTTTTATATTTTTTCCTAACTATGTTATTCATTAGGGCTGCACTATGCGAGTTTTGTACTGCAAATGTTTTGCAACATGCATTAAGGTGTCTGTAGTCCAAAACTAGACGATATGAATTGTCTGGCTTGGAGACAGGAAACAAAGGATTGTTCATTTGAGAGGTGCATGTTTCAATCACCCCCTGGTATTCAAGTTGATCTAAGATCTCCCTGACTTGTTTTTTAGCTTCTTGCTTAATGGGATACTGCCGTTTGGCAGTTGGTTCACTTTTTAACTGGATTTTGTGAGGAGGTGAGTCCTCATCCCATCCTACATGATTTTTATATAATGCCGGTGCCTGGGCTACTGCCCATTTCCTTGCATATGTATATTTTTTGTGAATCGGAATGTGATTCGAGAAGGCAGGCATAATCATTTCTTCGCCACGAGGGCACTCCCTGACAAACTCTGGGGGCCAATCTTTTTCAGCTAACAGAATATCATAGCCTTTTGAGAGTTTATCCCAAAATAGACCCTTTATTTTCCTAGTCTTATCACCCTCTATACGCAATGTTATTTCGTATATCTTATGGGGCTCGCTAAGTCTGGTGTCGGCAGTTTCAACCTGAATGAATTCATTCGTGTCCACTGTCTCCAGATGACTCATCAAGATCTTGCGGGCTATACTGATTTCTGCTGCACTGTCTAACATTGTCTGTGCCCACTCCCCGTTTTTCAACTGTGTCCTCAGTATTCTCGACATGTTCGATTACTCTAATACTGGCTACCTTCTTTTTCGGAAATTGAGATTTTTTACTCTGAGCAGGTTCCTTGTCTTTGGACTTGGTGTGATCTCCTGGGTCTGACCGTCCTCTTCTTTCCGATTTCTGCGAAAAAGATCGAGAGGGACGTGTATCAATACTTTGATATCTATCAGGTTTTTTCAAATTATCCCTATTTCTAAGGTTGTATCTTTTCTCAGAGGGCTCCCTCTGGGGAGACTGGTGTTCTTGAGTCGGAGTTCTGGACTGGAAAACTTTTTCCTTGGGAGTGGATTGTTTATTTCCATTCCAGCTCTTTTTAGGAGTGTTTAAATTATTTTTAATAAATAATTTTTCAGGATTTTCGAGCAGTTGGGGCTTTACTGGTTTCCCACCCAAACTGTCTCTACCTAATTCTTCATAGCATTTTTCTATGATTCTGGCAAGCTCAACTGGCTGATCTGTTATATCTGTTTCCTTCAACTTCTGGCGGATCGCCACAGATGCTGCTTCTCCTTTTATATTGGCTAATAATATAGCCGAGACCTGCTTGAAGTCTTTCAGTAATTTCATACCAAGAGTTAAGGCAGGTTCTGGACCGTATTCATTTTGAATCTGTTTTAGCACTTCTGGTATTACCGCCATAGACGGAACACCATGTGTTTTTGTGTAAATGGAAGCAAAGACTGTACCCCAAGTGTCGCAGTCCTCCACGTGTGGTGCGATTCCCATAGTTATGTTATGTTATGTTATGTTATGTTATGTTATGTTATAAAACATTTTATTGCGCGCTCTGCTACTACAAAGTATCCTGGCGCGATATGTGAGCACTAAGCTGACCCAATCCAAGAAAAGAAAGAAACAGGGAACTAAATACTGAGATTAAAAAGATGGGTTTTTAGACCTTTCTTAAATCCTGCTAATGTAGTTGAAGATCTCAGAAAAAACGGCAAGGCATTCCAGGCCCGTGCTGTTTGGACAGAAATTGACTGACCACCCAGTCTCGCATATCTGACTTTAGGCATAGACATCAGACGGAGATTGGCCGATCAAAGAGCACGATGAGGAGTGTACAAGGTAAACCTTTTGTGCAAGTATTGTGGGCCTTGCTGATGCACGGCCCGAAAGGCCAGAACCAATGATTTGAACATAATGCGATGTGCCACTGGGAGCCAGTGGAGCTCTCGAAGATGGGCACGTGCACTAGTTCTTCGTGGAAGATGGAACAGAAGTCGCACAGCCGCGTTCTGAATGATCTGCAGCCGCTTTATAAGGTATTTAGGGAGACCACTGTAGAGAGCATTGGCATAATCGAGCCTTGACAGGATCAAAGCACGCAGAACAGTCTCCTTCGCCTCCCTGTGGAGAAGGGGAAGGAATCTCTTGAGTGACTTGAGGGTCGCGAAACAGGTCGCAGTAAGTTTTTTTAGATGAGCTTGAAACTTAAGATCCTGTCCAAACCAGACCCCCAGATTTTTGGCCGGGCCTCCGTGATAACTAGGACATGCAGAATCGGTCGGCCAAATAAGCTCCCTAAAATTGGCCGGAAAATTGCCATAAAATAGTAGCTCTGACTTGTCCTCGTTGCATTTGAGCTGGGCTGAGACAAGCCATCGGAAAACATGGCTCAAACAAGAACAGACAGCCTGAGCGTCTAAGCAGTCCTTAGGCCAGGTGAACAACAGCTGCGTGTCATCAGCGTATGACATTATTTTGGCTCCCCACTGCTCAGCCAGATAGATCAACGGGGTCATATAAACGTTGAACAGCAGTGGGCTTAGCGTCGAGCCCTGTGGTACCCCGGTGCTGCGTCCGTTCAGACAGAAACGAAGACAGCCAGGCCAGAACCGCACCCGACAACCCCACCTCTGCCAGCCTAGACAACAGCTGGGCATGGGGTACCGTGTCGAAGGCGGCAGATAAGTCCAGCAAAACCAGGACCGCTCTGCCGCCTCCGTCGAGACACTCCCTAATGGCCTCTGAAACTTCCACCAGAGCCGTTTCAGTGCTAAAAGCAGCCCTGAACCCCGATTGAGCCGGGTGCAGGGCCTGAGAAGACTCAATGAAACTATTCAGTTGCCTAAAAACGACTTTTTCAGTCACTTTCGCTAGTGCCGGGAGCAATGATATCGGACGATAGCTGGAGGTAGCCTGGGGGTCCAGGCTAGGCTTCTTCAACAACGGAAGAAGCTTCGCCTGTTTCCAACAGAGAGGAACGGAGGCAGAAGCCAGAGACATATTAACAACCTGGGTAACCTCCTGATACACCAGGCTAGCCACTCCCCCCAAAACCCTAGCAGGGCACGGGTCAGAGGGTGAACCAGACTTTAGCGACTCCAAAATGGCCAGCACATCAGCTTGCTGAGCTGGCTCAAAGGTGGAAAATTGGCTAACATGTTGCTTCGCATCCGTATCAATGATAGGTGGTGAAAGCAGAAGGGGAACACCGGAGTTTAAGAGCTCCTCCTGAATTTTTTTGATCTTATTATCAAAGAAACATGACAGTTCCTCACACCACAGATCAGAAGCCGGGAGAGCAGGGGAGGCAGCACATGGAGAAAGGAAGCTCTGAACAATGGCAAAGACTTCTCTGCCATTGTTATCTGCCTTCTCAATCCTTCCAGAAAAATAGCTACTTTTAGCAGCCTTGATTTCAGCATAATATACCTTCTGCGCCCTCCGCAGCTTGCTCTTAAGTTCAGGGCAAACCTCAAGGCGCCAGGCTCGTTCTAGCTTTTTGCACCCTAATTTGAAGGAAGGCAGATTGTCAAGATTCTGTGTTTCTCGATAAGGGTAGTATCCGGAAATACTGCCTCTATTTGAGTGATTTTCTGTGCTAACCAGAAAGGAATTTGTTCCCGTTTTACGGGTGTTTTACCAAGACATGACTGTATGTTCTGTGGTGTAATTTTATTAGTGTTCCCCTGATGAGGGGTCAGCTGTGGCACATTAACAGCTGGTTGGACTGTTACATATTGGACTAATTGCCTATGTATTTTAGTTAATGTTTTTAGCTGTACTAACAGCTCTTCCTTTGACATTTTTGCAATGTCCGGATGTGGTGTGTAGCTGGCTAGAACCGGCCGGGTTGCTCCTGGTCTACCTAGTGGACCGAGCCTGGTAATATGATCATTATGTTTTAGGGCGCCATTAAACCAGAGCAGGTGCTCTTGGAATTTTAGTGGGATTTCAGTCTCCTCAAAAGGAGCGTACTCTTCCGGTGGTTTCTCTATTTTGTAATAGTGAAACTCTTTTGTTCTAGCGTTTGCCGCTGGAAAGTTTATCCATGAATAGAATACCTCTGTCTGCCGATATTCGTGTGCCTCTATCACGAAAATTACTGTACCACCTTGTGGTGGCAGTCCGTTTTCTATAAGTTTTAAAGTTATAGATTTTCTTAAGTGGACCGGGATGTCGATAGCATCCGGGTCAGTAGTCCCGTCGGGACCCTGCTGAGTCGCATCTACTGCGGCATCAGTTCCGTTGTTTTCTACTGACATTTTATTGTCAGGAAGGTTTTTTGCAGAGTAGGTCTCCAAGGAGACAAAGATTAGGTGCACAATATTTTGGAACACTGTATCCTTCAACGTTGAATAAACCAGAGCTTTACATAGGAATCTCTTCCTACTGAGTTCGGGCGGATTTTAACCTTTCACCCACTCCAGACATCTATTGGAGTATTTACGGGAGAAAGGGGTCTGTGTGAAAAATGCACGACTGAGTTACTCTAACGTCTTGCGTTAGTTTATCGCCTTACCAAACGTTTGGGCGCCATGTAGTGTAGTTCCTATTTTCCCAATAGGCCCTGCGCATTGGAATAACATAAACAGTAGTATTGACATAGAAGTGCGGATCTTCCAGGCCTCCACTGACTATGTTAAACTTAATTGGGGTTGTTACCAACCAGCTCAGAGGTCACTGGAAACTTTCTTGACTGAATAGGAAGTGATCAGCTTCCCTGGTACAGACAAGAAGGGATTCAGTTTTCCAACAACCGTGCAACATGACAACTTTGCTCCTCAGATCAAGAGTCAATCTCTAGGGTCGTGTGAAACAATAGACAGTTATTTTACTCAGTCAGTGGTTGTGCAGTTTACTTTCACAATATGTAGAGAATAGAGAGACGGGCGTTTTCAATAAAGGGTAACATTTATTGAACAGTCTTTCTTCTCGTACAAGAGAAATGAATTGCCACAATTGCAAGACTTGTTATTATAAAAAGTACGTACAGTAAGATAAGTATTGCGAAATAATACTGTAAAAGCATTGATATGGTTTCTTAGCCATACAATGGTTTAAAATGAATAAAACATATATACATTTATATATACATTAGGCTAAAATACTCAACTGGTGCTTCTAACTACGCCTACCCCAGTGTACCTGACCTAAGCCTAATACTTGGGAGGGGAGTAAGTAAGTAGCTTTAGTTTAAGTTGGTTTTGCCAAGGTTTGCTTCAAGAATTCTCTCTAAGGGTTTAGTCAACACCATACCTCTGGAATAGAATGATGGAGGTCTGGTATCTCCTTCAGGGGGTCGATATCCCAGTCACCCGCAAGGGTAGACTAGAAATGCCGGAGCTGGATTTCTCTGCAGGAGAAAGACAGCGTCTCTTCTCAGCGCGTCGAGGAGGAGGAGGAGGAGGGGCAGCGTCCACGGGCAGCTTGCATCTGCTGGGCTCTTGCAGGGGACGGCTGTTCAGCTCCTAAGTTCACCACACCATCGTTCGCTAGTTAGCAGCGATAGCAGTAGCGATAGCAGCTATGGTATCATCAGCATGACAGCTTCTTCAGCAGCGATGGCATTGAGGCAGCTAGCAGCTTCAGCGAAACACCAGCAACATCAGCAAAACAGCAGCAACATCAGCAAAACAGCGTTTGCTTAAGGCAACGTTGGTAATATTTATACCTGAAAGGTGCCTTGTTTGACGTAAGTTTTTGGACATAAGACGTCAATAAAGATGTCACTAGGAAGTGATCGTCTATCAGTGCTCATTAGAGTTCTATTACTAATCAAAACACAGCAAGCGGGGATTTCCAGGTTGCTGAGTTTTTACCTTGTTGAAGAACTCGGAGTGTTAATCTAGGAATCTCAGATAGTAACTTCTGCTATGTCATTGCACTAATTGGTTGCAAAGGAAGTGGCAGAGAAAGCTATTATGAAATGTGGCTCTGTTCGTGTGAGGCCAGAGACGAGTTTCTGAATATTGCACTTGAACGGTTATGCCAATATAGGGAATAAATGGATTTATAGCCGAATAGGGGCATAAGGTCACAGTATCGATCAGGGTTCTAGATTAGAACGCGACAGAGGTACTCAAAGGAACGGGGGGAATCCCTTTTCCAGATCTCACCAAACCACAGTGGGGTCCTACCGGTCAGTGTGTTTGCCTATCCTAGGAGTTTATTAGCCTCTCTCCAGCACTGCAACACTACTCTGGTGTGCTCGGGCCACACCATCTGCAACCTCAGGGCATAAAGGAGGAGTTCAAAGTTGCCCCTAAGCATAACCATCCTATCCACCCTGTAGGCAGGTTCACCACTGTCTGTTTAGACCCAGTCATTTATCACTTGAAGCTACCAAGCCCAGTAATATAATTTGACATCTGGGAGTGCTAGCCCTCCATCGTATAAAACCCTGAGGAGCTTGTGTAGTACAATCCTAGGGGACCCTCCGTCCCATAACAAGGTACTCACCTCCTGCAATATTCGTTTAAAAACCCTTGGTGGGACAGGATATGGTGTATTCTGTAAGATGTACAGGAGTCTCAGCAATGTAAGCATTTTCAATAATGCTGCCCTGTCCATAAGAGTGAGTGGAAGAGAATGCCAGTGACTCACATCGGCACGCAGGTGGGTCAGTTGGGGTTCAAGGTTCCTATCAAAGAATTCCTATCCCTTGTGACGTACACTCCTAAATATTTAAAACCCTCGGTCACCACCAGGGCAGACCAGTCAATTGTAAAACTAGAGTCGCGGCTAAACAGCTAAAAAATATGCAGCACCTGAGCAATTGAGTGAAATATAGAACAATATCATTGGCATAAAGGGAGATACGCTCTTCTCACTCCTCTGTTGCTGCCAGTCCCCAAATCGCGGGGTCTCGCCTGATCCAATGGGCCAGTGTTTCCAGCGCTAAAGCAAAGAGGATGGGAGACAGGGGGCAACCCTGTCTGGTACCTCTCCGCAAGGGGAAGGCCCTCGATATAACCTCATTAACCCTCACTCAGGCTGTGGGTTGTTCACAGAGTAGGCGTAAAGAGCTCCAAAAAATTGGGCCAAAGCCCAGTCTCTGGAGGAGCATGAACAGATATGGCCATTCAATAGTATCAAATGCCATCGAGGCATCAAGTGCCATTTATGTCATCTGAACATTCCCAACATCCTCAGTCATATACAGCACCCCATACAGTCGTCGTAGATTATGGTGGGTGCTTCTACGGGGCATAAACCTGGATTGGTCGACTTGCACCAACTTAGATATAACGCACACCAGCCTATCCACTAGGGCTTTAGCCAAGACCTTGGCTTCCACATAAGTTAGAGATATGGGGCGGTAAGAGGTGCACTGATCCACCGGCTTCCCTGACTTATGGATCACTACAATCATCGCTTCTCACTAGTCAGGAGGGAGTCTCCCCGACTCGCGCGCCTCAATGGACATCTTAAGAAGGGGCGCAGTTACAATCGCTGCCTGTCTTTTACAGATCTCCACTGGCAGGGAATTGAGAGCCTTCCCGAGTTCCTCCTCCGTAAAGTCTGCCTCAAGTCTTTCACTCATTTCAGTGGACAGCGTGGGCAATGCAAAGTCGCGCAGGAATTTCGCACAGTAATTTTCGTTCCTATTACATACTGGGGAATACACCTTTTCAAAGTGTGCTGCGAAGGTCTCTGCTATGTCCATTCTAGTCAACCGAAGAGAACCAGATGTATCCCTTACTTCAGACACCCATGAGCGGTCCCTATCACGGCGCTCTAACCACACCGATACCTTCAAAGCCTTGTCCTCAACATCATAAATGCTGTGTTGCGTGGCCAAAGCATAGGCTCGTGCTTCCCCCTCAGCCAGGGCCCTAAGGTTTCCCTGCTTCAGCATCAGTCTGTGGCATAGGTCCACAGAGGAGGCAATCGCACTATCTCTTTCCAGTTGCTCAATCTCCTCTTCTAGCTTCCGGATCTGGAGAGATTCCTACTTCTTTTGTGCCCCAATCTAAGCCTGAGCCAACCCGCAGCACCATTTTATAGGCCTTCCACATCGTGATTTGGGACTCTCCCAATCCCTGATTTTCTTCGAAGTATAACTTGGATCCCTCCCAAAACTTCTTGCATCGCAAGTGGATCATCGCATCGCATCAAGGTGCCATACTGTGCACCGCAACAGGCCCACAAGCCAAGAATCTACACATCACCTTCGCTCCAGTAAGGCTCACAACGAGTCCCTACTCTGCGCAAGCATTGAGGAAGGACGCAACCCTTCCCCCGATCGCGGAACCGATGCATCTACCCTTTTGCGAGCCTTTTGTTTACTTTGCGTTACGCATCCAGGTACTTTGTTGAGAACGTTGTCGCATTTACCAACAACTTGAATTAAGAGACTTTAATAATCTTTTAAGTAAGCTTAGGTGTAGTATTGTGGATTTTTGTCGTTTGTGGTCTTGTGTTAAGTCTATATAAAGAATACTTATTTTTATAAAACCTGTGTTGTGTCCATATGTAGTGTTTTTACTGTATTACTGTGTATATTCACAAATGCTTAACACACTGCCTCTGAGATAAGCCTGTCTGCTCGTGCCAAGCTACCAAGGGGGTGAGCAGGGGTTATTAAGGAGTGTAATCCCCTTATCCTGACTTAGAAGTAAGGGTCCCTATTTGGACAAAGGTGATAACCATTGCCAACTAGAGACCCCCAGATCTAACACGTGCATAAAGACGTGAACTCTGCCGTCCATGCAGTCGTCCAAAAGCAAAAGAGGAACCCCGGACTAGTGGCTAAATTGCTGAGCCGTGCACATGCCTTGTGCACTGAAAGTGGTTGATTTCACACAGACGAACAGGCCCAGCCGTGACTCATCACGTGGTGGCCGCTCTCGCACCATGTTAATGGTAAAAAGACTGCCCTCCCTGTCGATCATGGAGGTGAATTTCTACAGTTAAAAAATGGGTATTTGCCCAGTAAATGTATTTCAATATTAGAAATAGGGTGCAACATGACGAACTGTAAAGCGCCTCAAGAATACATGACCGTGAATATAAGGGTGGCATGGCAATAGAAAAAAGACTGCCATCCCTGTCGATCATAGCGATTGATCCTGCAGATAGAAAAAGGATTCTGCTCCCAAAATATATTATAATTTTGCTATAAAGGTGGAACATCATGGGCTGAGAAGCACCACAGTAATGCATGCCTATGAGTATAAGTGTGGCAAAAAAGGTCTACAATTTTTCCTATGACAGAATTAATTCATGGAAGGAATGGAGTATGAACTCATGGCTCAATCCATGACATAACATACTTTGCCAAGAAATGGAACCAAGAACAAATAATTTTCGAAAAGAAGAAAATGGGGAAAGGGAAATGACAGGTCATAACCTAAAAATATACATACAGTTCTAAAACATGTTCCACAACAACACTGCATATTGTCAATTGTACATTCTTTACAATAAAGTATATAAATAATAGTAGACAAAACACACATCATAAGACAAAACAAATAATATTGACAATATTACAATATTTACAGCAAATATATCAATACAAGTGTATTACATAAATATTAAAAAATGCCATATGATGCATGGTACAAACTGTTTGAGGAGTCACATACAAATGAATAGGTTCATTGGCCGTACAGGGTCATAAAAGTAGGAGTTAACCATTATTCAAGGTGGCATCTTGGTGGCTATTTCTTCATATTCATTCAACTCCCTTGCTGTAGTATCAAAAACATGGATCCACTTACATTCTCTCATGTTCAGGGTGCTAACGAAACTCTCACCCCTGGAATTGAGGCTGACTTTCCCTACAACCCACCATTTGAGACTATCTTACTGCATTGTACCCAGGTTCGCTGTTGCATTCAGCGAGTACCACATTGGTATATAATGGTACTATAGGTATTGAGCATAAGAGTTCACTAAATAGACTTCCTGTCCACCCATCATTCCATGGAGCAGGATATACTGACCTTCCACATCCGCCTCCATGTAACAAAGGTGAATGGTACCCCTGTGGTCATCCATACGGTCACCCCCCTGGGATAAGCAGAATAAGAGGCGGAATACAATTGTCTCCTCCATTTTTTTGTTAGTTTGATGGACTCAGCATCTGTAGGATGAGTTTCTTGCAAGCATGAAACAGCCATCCTGTTGTTTTTTTTAGGAAGGCCAAAACTCTGTGTCGTTTCATGTAGTTATTGAGACCCCAGACAATCCTTGTAAGTAGTCGATATTTGTCTATCATGGTGGTCAATGTGTGAGTGAAAGTACGGCCACAGCTGCTCACAGTGGTAGAGGCACATGAGCCAACATTGACCCCACAAAGGAGAGGCGCTCGCTTGGCGCAGGAGGCGGGGAGCTCCCGCTCCCCCCCCCCACCCACTGCTGATGCCAATACGCAGCCCACTGCCCCGGATTTTCAACAGTTGATGCTAGAGATGCGGCAAGGGTTCGCTAACATTGTGGACAAAGTGGACAAACTATCCTCGCGCATGGACGCAGTGGTGCAAAAACTTGATGCCCATGAGGAACGCCTGACCACGGCGGAACAGCGCATTTCGGATCACGATGATACTGCGGCCACTCATACCACTCAATTGGCGAGAATGGACAATATCCTGCGGGTGATAGCCGCCAAGAATGAGGAGTTGGAGGCGAGAAGTCGGCGCAACAACATTCGCGTAGTAGGCGTACCGGAGACGACGAATGTTGAAAAGATGGAAACGTATGTGGAGAGGCTCTTGGTTGGGGCAGTTGGAGCGGAGGCCTTTTCTACCCAGTTCATTGTGGAGCGGGCACACCGCTCGCTCGGACCGCGACCGGCCCCCGGTGCGCCCCCGCGCCCTATCATTGCTCGTCTCCTGAACTATCGGGATCGTGATGCTGCTCTGCGTGCGGCTCGCACTTCCCGCTCACTCTCCTTCGAGGGGGTGGACTTTACCGTATACCCAGACTTCACGCCGATGGTGCAGGAACAGCGACGCAAGTTTTTGGCAGTTAAGAAGAAGCTTAGGGACCTCCAGGTGGACTACGCCTTGCTCTACCCTGCGAAACTAAGGATCACTCATCAGGCGAAGCAGACTTTTTTCACGAATCCGCAGCAGGTGGAAGACTTTGTGAAGCGGCTGAAGAGGGAACGAGCTGCTGCTGGCCGCCAGGATGGACTGGGACAGAATGATCGCCAATCGGAGGGGGAGGAGGAGGACTCCTGATCCGGTTTTTGATGTGATGATGACGATGGTGAACACTTCATGTTGATATTGCTGTACCTGCCGCTGACGGCTATCTTTCCATAGACATATGCTATTGTGGGCGGATGTACGATCCTCCGGACCTCTCCGAGAGGCTGTATGGTGTGTCTCTTGGGATGGCGATGGTTGTTTTTATTTTTTCTATTTTTGCTCCGGGCACCCACCCCAGCACTGTGCCTGCCTCGTATCTTTGCCTACTCGGCTGGAGGGGCGGCAGAGTGTGAGTGGGTGGTGAAGTGCACCTCTGGTGGGCACCCCCAACGGGAATTCCCCTTCTATGTTTACACTTTACTTTGTTGTGCGACTGACTTTCTGGACGAATGGATGGATGCCTGGGGTGTGGGGAGGGGGGGAGGTAGAGGGTCCTGACTGGTTGGGGTTGGTCAGGTGGGTGGTGGGGGTGGGGACATTTTGGTCTTTTTCCTTTATCTTGCTGGTTGTGCTGCGGTCGGCATGCTCTCGAGTGGCGCTGCATGCCTGTTGCACGGTTGTGCTTTGTTTGGTTCTGGGAGAGGGGGGTTGGTTCTGGGTTTGGAAGACGGCATGGATGGATATGCTTTTCGTGTTACTAGGTGGAGTGACTGTGTGGCGGCTACGGCCTACTGTTTTGGCTCGAGTGGTGCGCCTGTTACGGGGTTTCAGGGTTCCTTGGCACTTATTCCTTATGAATAATGTCGGTCGAAGTATTGGATAAGATATCGATTCTATCTTGGAATGTGCGTGGGCTCAATGATGCCAGGAAATGTCGTAATGTGTTGCAGTACCTGGACAGACATGCCATACAGGTGGCGCTTCTACAGGAAACGCATCTGCGCCGATCGCCAGCACCTGCGTTCGGAGGGAGGTGGGCCGCTGTGAGGAAATTCTCATCGTACTCCTCTTATGCAAGGGGGGTTGCAATATTGATTAAAAAATCACTTGCCTTCCAGGAACTGGGATCACACTTAGACTCTGATGGGAGATATGTACTGTTGTGGGGGAGGATTGGGCAGATCACTGTGCTCTTTGTGAACTGTTATGCGCCGAATGTTGATGCTCCTGCTTTTTTTCTTGCACTGTGGGGTCATGTTCTTGCTGTGGATGCGTCCCATATTGTGTGGGGAGGGGATTTTAATCTGGCAATGGGGGCTCTTGAGGACAGATCGGAGGGGAGCCATCAGTACAACATGCAGGCCAGGGATGTCATGCAGGGCATTGTGGAGGAGGCAGGGTTGATAGACAGCTGGCGATATGTACACCCCACTGCTCGGGAGGGCACTCATTTCACGACGCAGGCCCGTACCTGGGCGAGGCTGGATTATGTCTTCCTTTCCAGAGGTCTAGTGGCTGGATTGCATGGGGTGACACACCTCCCCAGGACATACTCTGACCACTGTCCGGTGCAGGTTGTGGTATCGGTGCCTGGATTGCACCGACCGCGCCCACCCTGGAGGCTCTTCCCATCGGCCCTCCTGGACCCCGTCTTTAAGGCGGAGCTGGGCGAGGAAATAGAGGCTTTCTTTCCGAGGAATAGGGGGTCCGTGGACAGTGTGGAGGTGATATGGGAGGCTTTCAAAGTTACGATCCGGGGGGTCACGATTTCCAAAAGTTGTGGGGTACTCAGGACTATTGTTCGCACACTTACTGAACTAGAAGCCGACCTACGACGCCTAGAGTGTGGACTACTTGCTGGCCCTGACCCTGATCTCATGCACCAGTTTAGAGGTAAACTTTCGGAATACGAGGAGGAAGCGGCCAGGGAAGCGAAGCATAGAGGGAAATACTGGGTGGCTAGACGGTATTGTGAGGGCGAGAGGCCGGGGAAGGTACTAGCTGCGCTTACGAGGCACCAGAGGCACAGCTCGGATGTCTTGGAACTGGTCTTGGCGGATGGTACCCGCTGTACGGACACGACGACTATTAGGGACACGTTTCAGCAACACCACATACACTTGTATACTTCCCAGCACTCGGGAGATGTGAGATATGGGGGATTTTTGGATGAGTTGTCGCTTTGCTGGCTCTCTGACGATCATAGGGCTTTTCTGGGTAGGCCCCTGGAGGTCGATGAGATCAGGAGCGCCATCATGTCGCTTAATAATGGCAAGGCTACAGGCCTTGATGGTCTCCCTGCCGAATTTTATAAATGTTACATAGATATTATGGCTCCGGTGCTGCGGGAGGTATTCGAGGTATCCCTTGAGGTGGGGCGCCTGCCAGGGTCTATGAGGGAAGTTGCTATCACCTCTTTGCTCAAACCCGGAAAGGACCCCCTGGACGTGGGTTCCTATAGGCCTCTTTCATTACTTAACTGTGATGTTAAAATTCTGGCCAAGGTGTTGGCAATGCGTCTCTCTGAACTTATGCCCGTCATAGTGCTGCCTGACCAGTCCGGTTTTGTGCCTGGACGGGCGACGTCCCATAATCTTCGCACTTTATTCTCCTTGATTCCAACCATATCCCCAGAGCTCCCAGTGGCTGCTGTTTTTCTAGACGCGACCAAAGCGTTTGACTCGGTGGAATGGGGTTATTTAATTGACGTTTTGTGCAGAATGGGCTTTCCCAGAATATTTGTCTCCTGGGTTAAATTACTCTACACGGACCCTATGGCCCGAGTGGTTGTGAATGGTGTGTTGTCTTCCCCTTTCCCGATCACGAGAGGAACCAGGCAGGGGTGTCCACTCTCTCCCCTCTTGTTCGCCATTGCTATAGAGCCTCTTGCATGTAGAATTCGACAGTTGCATCAACAGAGCGCATTCAATTGTCTTCAGCGACAGATTGGCATATCCCTGTATGCTGATGATGTTACCCTTTATGTGAAGGACCCACAGTCGAATCTTAATGCGTTGCTGCGTGAGTTTGTAGTCTTTGGCGGTATATCTGGTGTTCATATCAATTGGCTAAAGTCCCAACTCTTTCCACTCACTGCAGCAGTTCATCGTTTCCCACTAGACTATCCCCTTGAGTGGTGTGACTCGGAACTGCGGTATCTGGGTATTGTGGTGTCCTTGCTCAAGGAGGAGACGCTACGGCTTAATTACGGTGTAGCTATAACTAAGTTGGCAGACAGCATCACGAGGTGGATGTCTTTACCATTGTCTATGGCGGGTAGAGCATCTCTTATTAAAATGGTGATATTACCCCGCTTCTTATATTTGTTTCAAAACATTCCGTATTATCCTGGGGCTTATTTTTTCACACGTCTCCGCCCAGAGTTGCTTCGGCTGTTCTGGGGGGGCAAACAGCCACGAGTAGCGTGGACCACACTGACGCTGCCTTATGTTGACGGGGGCTTCGATGTCCCAGAGTTTGAACTGTATTATCTCAGCGCTCAAGCGCACTACGCATACCACTGGATGCGCCCTACGCCGTTTATGCCTCAGGTGGCCGCTGAACAGTGGGTTGCTCATCCTCTCCCATTGGAGGGCATGGTCCTGGGTAATGCTGGGGACATTGACACACACCAAACGACGGTCACCTGCACTGTTGATGCATGGAAACGTATTGCAAAGGCGCTGGATGTTGTTTTTCTCTACTCGCCTGCATTGCCTCTGATATATCACCCTGCTCTGTCTCTTCTGCAGGAAACTGGGTTCCAACGCCTGTGCAGTCGCCTAGGGATACGTACCTGGGGGGACCTGTTTCGTGAGGGCACCTTCCGTACCCCGGAGCGGTTCTTCGGGGATGGTGCGTACTCCCCGCTGGAAATGTTTTACTATGTCCGGCTGCGACAAGGCCTGAGATCGCTGTTGCCTGAGTTCCCTGAGGAGCCGGGTGTGACCCTACCGCTTCATGTGTTGTTACTTTCTGATGGACGTCACTTGGTGTCCAGATTGTATGGTGCCATCAGGAAACAACGTGCTGTCCCGCCCGGACGGGCGCGTGCCCAATGGGATACTGAGCTTGGCATTTCCATTTCTGATGGCCAATGGAAATATTGTTGTGGTATGACCGCCAACATCTCCTCTAGCTGCCGCCTAAAGATCATACACTACAAGTTCCTACAGCGTTTTTACTACACCCCGGCTAGGAAGCTCAGGTTCCGGCTAGCGGAGGATGATAGGTGTGCTCGTTGTCATATGCCAGGTGCCGATTTTCTTCATTTGGCGTGGGAGTGTGGGGTAGTTTCGGAGTACTGGGTGCGAGTCCATGATGCTCTCCAGGTTATGACCGAAAATGGAGTGTCACTTGACCCTATGGTCCTGTTGTTGGGCTATACCAAGGCGGTGCCGGCGTTGTATCGTAGGTTTGTGGATGTCACTCTGCTGCTGGCTAAAAGGCGCGTGGCCTGTTGCTGGGGGAGGGGCAGGATACCGCAGTTCGAGGACTGGTTGAAAGATGTCATTTATTGTCAGGACCAATACAATGTTTACGCAGAGATGTTGCCTATGCGCTGTAGGCCCAGAGACTTTTGGAGCCCACTGCAGGTGTACCTCCTTACCAGGGCTGTGCAGGATTCTGACTCTGACAGTGCCGACCGGGTTGGGGTGGGTTAATGGGGCAACTGTTGCTGGAATCACACGCTTCTCTACCACTGGTCCAGTCTACACGATCTGAGTGCCCCTCTATTTGCACTTCTGCTCCTTTCAATACGGGGAGTACGCTATGTTCACCTGCGAGGGAGTGAGGATTTCCGGCCCTCTCCCCTGTGGTGCTACTTACGATGCTTTGCCTCAGGAACTACTGCACTGTGACTTGGTACCAGCAGCCCAGCCGCTGTTCTCCTCTTTGGACAGCTATATATCTGTTATTTGTATTGTCGATGTGTTTATATGCTCTGTAATGATGTGTTTCGTCCCTGGCCTCTGCTGCTGCCATAACTTCATTTTTACCCACTGTGCTTCCCCATCTGGATATGGCGCCCGGACGTTATATGTATGCCGCTGCACTGCACTACACCTGAATCCTTTGTATGCTTTGTATATCCGTCATTGATGATCTCATGCTTGTCTTCCACTACTTGTTGCGAATAAAGGTTTAAAAAAAAAAAAAAAAAAAAAACATTGACCCCACAAAGAGCGAGGCCACACAGCACCACACATAATTTAACACAGCCAAAAGCATGCCAGCAAGAACATAACATAATGCATTGTAGCACAGTAAACAATCCCTCCCACCCCAATTACCAACCAACCCTCACAACCAAAAAGGCAACGCAGGAGAAGGAGTGCGTTTATCACCATCAGACTACTCTAATAGGACTCAGGAAGGAGAGGTAATCACATATTATCAACTGAGTAGGGAGTCCATTATAGAGCTGCTACACTTGATTGTGTCAAGGCTCCTGCCAACATCTGACAGGACTACCAACATCACTCCACTGGTGAAGTGTATGACGGTAATACAGATGCTAGCATTGGGGTTCTTCCAGATAGCAGTCGCCAGAGTGGCCAGAATCTCTTAGCCACCATTCTCCTCATTCCTTCCTTCTGTCTTGGAGGTTAGGTTAGTTTTAAGTTAGGATAGTATAGGTAAGTTAGGTATAGTTTAGATAGGTATAATTAGTGTAGGTTGTAGTTTTTAGATGTCAAGATTAGTAGTGTGTTAAATATATTTTGTTTCACACTTTCACAGCTGCTTACTCATTTCCTGCTTACCAGTTGTGATATCTGCTTGGTTGGGTTAAGCACATGCTGTAGGTGTTCCGGCCAGTGTGCGTGCATATGTGCTACATTCAGGGCCTAATTTACAAGTTTATGGTGGTGGGCAGTGCCACATGCCTTATTGCTACGGAGCCCTACATCAAAAGAAAAGGGCATACATGTGCCATATCTATGAGATACAGCACATTCCTGTCATCTTCCACAGCGCTGGGGCACAGATGACTGCCATGCTCCAACATAGGCACCCTTGCACCATGGTGCAAGCGTGTCTGGTTGTAAGGATGATTTTTTTTGTTCAGGTAGGCGCACCTTCCTGACCAAAAACAATTAATGTAGGGAAATTCCTCTTTCTGTGTGTGCTGCCAAATGCAGCATACGTACTTCACAAAAAACACTAGAAAAAGAATGTTATTTCTTCTTGTAGCCCCTCCCCTACAACGCCACTGGTGAGGCATCGGTTTGTAACCCATTCCCAGGTTTCCAGCTTGTAGTAAATCTGGGAATGTGTCAAATGCCATTGTTGTTACTTGGGAACACCTGCGGTAATGCCCATTGAACGCTTCCCATCATAGTGTGAGTCAACGCAGCGACTTGCGCTGCGTTGCCTCATTCCATATCTACATAGCCATGAATAGCCACGCAGGGTGGCTTTAGGTGGCCTTGTAGGTATAGATAAGCCCAATAAGCTGCTGCAACATCATAAACAATGTTGTTCAGGCAGTGCATTGTGCTTGTAAAGATGCCCCCCCATGTATTTGGACATATTGAGACCACTATTATGCACATTGCACCGAACATCCAGGGAGTCTGCATTCCCTGTGCACAGTACTCAGACCTTCGCTCCAGTGAAAGTGATGTGGCTTTGGACAATAATTAGTTATGAACCTGCAGTCTGCCTTTCATGCATTACACCATGACAGTCTGCCTAGTTGTGCTGTCTTGCACACACATTGTGCATTCACTGGGCCAGGGGTTCTGTATTTCACTCATATTCTGCACAGCCCTACACATTTTCCAACCTTGATACACTGCAATAATGTGTGAGTGCATGTTCTTTTTATGTTTTTCCAAGTGGTGTATACTCATGCAAGTTTATTACACACCACACACAGTTGACTCCATATAAGTGGACAGTGGGCACAGTATAGCAACTTTGAGGGGATGTGCCCAGTCAAACTACGTAGACTGTTAGCACCGACACTCACCCATTTCATCATTGCAAGAGTAGTTTATCTTTTGAATATCACACATTGTTTGACTCAGGGTCAATCACTGGTATGGTTTCATGTCTCTTCTGGCAAATCTTATTTTGTACCAGGGACACAACTTACTGCCACACATTGATGAAACCCAGTTCCTACATTGATTCTCATGTGCCTAAAACACCAGCAATATTCGTGACCATATCCAATAGACTGGCATTCCAGCCAGTTTTAAGGGCTCTGGATCAACCTGAATGCCACATGGTAGCAGTGCTGGAATTGGTGACATGTAGGTACCCAGGTTTGCTACACAAAGGGGCCCATCCACTTCAGAGTTCTACCATCACTGCCACATGGGCTCTGTAGTGGCAAACTAGTTCTTCCTATACTTTGACTGATCCCTGTTTCACATCCTCCGATTTTGACATATGTGGCATTGTGACACCATTTGCCTCCAGTCTCTCTCCTGCCACGTGCTATATCATCACCCAGGGCCACATCACATGTAGGATGTGGTGCCCCAATGGGTTCCTTTAGGTCATCCCTTCCCAGCTATGACACAACTGTGACACAGTCAGACACAGCAGTGCATGTGTATTTGTCAGGCTACCTTGCGGTACACATATGCCTTTCTACCTTCTTCCTATGCAATGTATCCCCATCCACCTACAGTGGTGTTTGAATGTGCACAGCCAGTACCTACAATGCACTGCACTAACAGAGGCCCACAAGGGCCAAACACACTATTTTGTTTCAAAACACATGGTCCTTTGGTGTGCATCACTTGCATTCATCCCCACTTGCATTCATCCCCCTCAGGTGCTTATTCACAAGCCCAGTGTGCCCCAGAACATCACTTTTCTTGACGGTCCAGAGGCTCACAGTGCAGACTCATATCTGGGAGGCCATGCAAAGCCACATTGATGCACAGTAAGACAAGGCAGTACTTTGTACTGCTTTGCCTTAATCCATACCTATGAGGCCATTCAAAGCCATGCAGGGTTGCTTTGTGTCGCCTCATAGACATAATTGAGAGGCCTCCACCACTAGAGTGTCATTCCAAGTGAGGGTCCAGCAGGACAGGCCTCTTGTAACTGAAGCCCCATGTTTTTTGTTTGCCATTGTGAGACTTGTTGTTCTGGTTACTCATATTGTACAAGTGCCAGTTTGCAGAATTGACTGTGGACTGGTGCTGTACCTCACACATGGAAGTGAGAAACATGATGGAGCTGTGCAACATGTAACAGGGCAGTGTGACTTACATTTATGTGATGCTTTATGGTACAAGACCCACATACCTGCCCTTTGCCCTGCACACGGCGCCGTGGAGCACTGGTGCTTAGCTAGTTGCACTGCACAACATGACCTTTTTGCCCACATTACCCCTTGTTGCGACTTTCCCTGTAGTTCTTGTTGTTGCTCATGGGCTGCACTGTCTTGTCCCAGAACTCCTGCTACCAACTCCTCTGGGATGGCAGCTGCCATTAGCTCGTCCAAGGCATCCAGCTCCTCATGTTGCCCCAGGCTTCCTCCTCCGTTCTGCATTGCTGCCTTCAGGGTGTTATCCAGTTTCTCCTTTGTCCTGCACTTTATGTCGTGCCAGCGTTTTTTTAAGTTGGTTACTGTCCTCTTCACTTGTCCCACACTGTTGACCTTGGCCAATATGGCCTGCTAAATGGCCTTTTTTTTCCTAATGGCAATTTCGAGGTGACAAAGAGCTGATGTTGGTAGTCTGACACCTCCGTAATCAAGATCTCATTCTCATCATCACTGAAGTTGCACTTCCTCTTCCCCTGGGAGTCTGTCTGGACATCCTAGCTGGGCATGGGGTTGTTGGGGTTATTGTCCTGGCTGCTGCTCTCTTCTCCACACTCCATTGCTGCCTAATGGGAAGTGTGGCATTTTTTTTCCTTTTGCATCAATTGTTATACTTTTGTTTTCATATTTCAGGCACTGAACAGTGATGCTACGTTGGTTTGTATCAAGTTATGTGACGCAAATCTGCCTTACTATACTTTTCCAGACAATACGTCCGTTTTTGCTGTGTCATAACGCCCACGGCTGTGTCATTTGTTTTTCATAGAGCCTGAAGCTTACACCATGGTGCACCATACCATAAGGATGTACCATGTTACAACGCATACCATTACAACTACCTACTATTACAACGCGACCATTACAACGCATACCATTACAACGCATAGCGCTTTGAGGTGCTGGATAGTGGTAAGTATAATTTACTATTCTAACTCCAGTCCCCGTGGACACTAGGGAAGGTGTTGGATAGTAAATTATACTTATTCCCTATCCTAGAGCGCCCCCCAGCGCAATGCGTTGTAATGGTATGCGTTGTAAAAGTTGCGTTGTAACAGTAGGTAGTTGTAAAAGTTGCGTTGTAACAGGTGTATACCCAGTGCAGCGATGCATCACTTCTTATAAATGAGGCCCTGAGTTTTCCCATTAGCAACTAATTGCAGTCATTCCAGAAAGAGAAGCATGTACTGGAGCTACAAGGACTTCAGTTTCTGCTTGACTTCTAGAAAAGATTTTCTCTGTGTCTTCACCGTATGCGTTAAGGTTAAATAGCAATTTTCTGATTTTCGTGTTTAAGCAGTCATGCCTCTCTGGCCACTTTCAGAATGCAGTCTCTATCCTTATAGTGGAAGGCAAGGGCTATAATAGCTTGAGGTGGGACCCTCAGCAGTGACAGAGAGGTCAGTGCCCAATAAGTGTGTGCCAAGGAGAAGATTGGTGGCAATCCCTTGGGGTGCAGTGTGAGTTGAATCCACTTCACTAGAAGCCTCTCAGTTGAGGAGCCCTTCACCCCTTTGGGGAATCACAGCAATCAGATGGTGTTATGCTGGTATTGCCTCTCCACATCCTCAGCTCTGTCCTCCAAGGCTCTGGCCACAGTCTCCATTTTCCCAATACTCTGAGGAAGGGCACACAATCGACTCCTCCACTGTGTTTACTTTGTTACTTTTCTGAGATCAGCATGAAGCAGGTTGATGTCAATAGAGGCAGTCCCAATATTATTTTCCAGCGCCACCCTGGAGTCCTGAATTGCAGCCATAAGCTCTGCTTGAGTGGGCTCATCCCCTGAGGTCGGCAATCCTCTGGCGGGGTAACCATCCCTTCCTGCGGGTCCCATATATGGTGTCTGGGTTGTGGTTTAATCCGGAATAGTGTTGCTTTGCTGGGTCCTAGCAGCCTTATTTTTGTCCATGCCTGGGCAAGAGCCAATGGGCTCACAAAGAGAGGCAACCCTAGGAACACATCCAGGCTGACGGCTACTGCACAGGCTTGAGGCAGCAGAATCCAAGCTGAGATGTCTCTCCTATGAGATAGCTTCAGAACAGCAGCAGGCCACCAATGAGAAAGACCCATAACGCATCATAAAACTGGGATTAGCCTACCCAAAAGTCAAGAGTACATGGAGGCAGTGCAGTGGGAGGGCAACCCTCATCCCCCACAATGTGCAAGTAGAGCATTGAGTTTCTGTAAACTTGAATGTGGGATTCACAAGGTCATCCCCCCTCACCACAGGCCCAAAGTGAGTCACACTAAAGGTGCTAATACCCCAGGACCCTTGTCAACAAGATGGTCTCTCCCCTCTCTCAAGAATGAGGCAATTAAAAATTCCACTTCAGGTAACAATCATGCGGCTGTGGGCCACCATGGTGGCGCTCCCAAATGCTGGTGCACTGTCCCCACAACCTTCTTCTCTTTACTAGCCCCAAACCACAGTACCCCAGGGGTTGAGCCATGGCAGAAAAGCTTCACCACTTCAGCTAGAATTTGCCATGAAAGGGTGTGTGCAGACAGTGCTCCCTGGGGGAACGTGCCAACCCACCACCTCCTCCTCATCTTTGGGCGGCCTTCCGATGCGGGACAGCAATCCGGCCTCATGGGGTGCCCCAACAGGAACAACAAGCATGAGGGGGGGTCAGCACCAGCTGGGTTACAGCGAGGCCTGTGCAACACACCTCCCCCGCTGCTGCACACCACACCACAAGCCAATTCAGAAACACACCAGGCCAAAATGCAGAGATTCACCACCCACGGGTCCACTGCTCCACTGCTCCACTAAATAACTCTCAGGATACTCACTGCATTAGGCTGTGTTATCGATTTCGGGGAAGGATTTTACAGGATACAGATGGGAGCTAGCGAAGCTCCTTAAGTACACATCTCATCGTCGATCTAGCTGGCCACGCCCCAACTTTGGAACTTTTGTAGGCTCATATTTATTTTATAATATGCTTTTGGCTCTTATTTTCAAGTAATCTACCCCTTTGTTGTTTATGAAGAGTTTGACTTCAAATTGTAGCATGTCGTACATTCTTTTGGTTTGTTTGCTAAGTTTAAGTGCCATTTGGCTAACAGATAGCTCAATTCCTAGTTTGTCGTAGCTTTGCTCTTTTTGTAATACTTGTATAAAATGAATAGAGTGTACATTGGGTTCTGCCTAGTGTGGATTGGAAGGCATTGTGCCATCCTTCCAATGCTTTGTTTGTTTTGGCCTACTGTGCCAAGTTATTGTCATAGACATTCCATCATGGTATTTGGAACTCAGGTTGGTATCTGTGTCCTGAGCACTGCAGTCTGCCAACCTTAGTGTCCTCGAAATAATCCATTAGGGGCTTTAGTTTGTCTTCATGTTGTCTGTAGAAAGGGCTTTCAAGTAGTAAAGTGTAGTGATTAGCTAACTCTGTGATAGGGGCATTAGGCTAGTGCTATCATTTTTTTCAATTTGAGAGGCAAATTGGCTGTTTGAAGCACATTTTACACTTAACCCAGATTGTTGGAGGTGTCTCCATATGCTTTGATTGAAATGATAGTAACATCCTTGTATGGTTGTGTGGGGGTAAATCTTTTGAATATTCTGAATCATGGCTTATTCAAAGGTTAGAATTATTTTTGGTGGATAGTAGTTTTTTGTTTTATGTGGTTTAAGAGTTCTTATTAAGTGCTGCTTTGTTTATTTGGTAGTAGGGCATATATAAAAAGGATATTTGTATGTGGTTTTAGAATGGCTTCATTTTAGTAAGTTATTTGCTGTGGAGAATATTAGGACAAACAAAGTAATTGTTCTTCCCAACAGAACCACTGTTGCATATACTAACTTAGACCCCAGGTTCTGAGGGTCACAGGGCCACCTCATTATAACTAATGGTGAAGAATATTAGCATGTGTTTCTCATTGTTTAGGTGTGCATATAAAAGGAGATGTTCCTCATTATGTGTCATTTTTATATGTTCAGTTATTTCTATATCTTGTATCCTCTAGGAGTAGGAGTAGTATCACTGTCTGCATTTTTAGTTCATGGAATTAAAAGTTTTAAAGTGGGTATAGGTGGTAGCTGCCATGTGATTTGCTCAGAAACTTTAGGCAGTGTATACCTTTTAGAATTTTGGTTGTGGGTTCCTGGGAGCTAGTGCTTGCTTCTCTTATGTCCTGCAATACCTCTGTTACTTCTATTTCTGTCACATTTGGAGGGTGGTTGTATTCTCTTACATGAATTACAGCATCATCTTTTGTAGTGGTCCTCCCATATCATGCATTAGAATAAAATGTGGTCCATTTCCAAATAACATTCTGTCGATGCACTTTCTTGGTTGTAGGTGTAAACCATGTGACCTTGCTATATATTTTGCTTGCTGTGCCATTGTATCTGAAAGTAGTATGATAGTATAAATGAATACAATTGTTTAAAGTTTATGTTTGTTATTTACATATAAATGTGTATATTTTTTGTACTTACATGTATGTTCATTTTAGATGTTTCAAACTGTTGCACAGCTTTTCTGTTGAGGGTGGTCTAATGTGGAGCTTGGTGATTCCTTTTCTGTTAGGACAAGGAAAAAGCACCAGTATTATTTTAAATGTTTATTTGTTGGTAGTTTGTGGAGATTGAGGTCATTCGGTTTATTTTTACGCGCTGTTAGGGCAAATTTATATTTTTTAATAATATTGTAATACTTAATTTGTTATATCTTATTGATGGTTTGTGAGAGGTGTAGTTTTCTGGCAGATTATCACTTTTTGAAGTCAGAATGTTTTCTTTTAGGTAGTACATGTAAAGAGATAGAAGTTGGAGAGAGTTTTGTTAATTATTTGCTATTTGACATTTTTAAGTTAATTTACAAGCAGGATTTAGTTCAAATATAAGTCTTACTTACTTGGTTAGGTAGTTGTCGAGATGTATATACTTCTGCTTTAAGGGCCTGATTATAGAATCCAGTAGAACTTCCTCATCTTGCAGTGTTTGTCATTTTAGAAGTATTTTGGTAAAATTAGTGTGCCTTTTATATTGTTGATTTAATTGCTTATCTGATTTTATTGGTTAAGGTTGTTTATAGTTCAATTTTTTGTCTAGTTTATTTTTAGACTGAAATTTCTTTATCATTTATGTAACTCTATGGTAAATGCTAATATAGGTTTTATTTAGAATTTTTGATAAATAGTTTGATAGTTTTGAATATAATGTTGTTTATAGATGTATTTATTAATATTTAAGTTGATGTCTAAATATTTGTAGTTAATGGCGATATTTTGCTTTGTTATATTGTTATGAATTTAGTTATATATTTTTCAGGCGTGAATTGTAAATATTTTAGTGATGGAATATGCTTAATTTAAATTTAAAAGTGTATAAAATTGTTCCGTTTTTTTTTTTAAATAACTGTTTTACATAAGTGTTTTATTTCAAATTTATAAATGACATTGTAAATATTTTGCCGCTATTTATTGTGTGAATCAATATTTTTGACATATTATTTGTTTATTTAAAGGGAATGATAATTTTTTCCAATATTTGTGTTTTCGCTAAAGTAGAAATCAATATTTTTAAGTACGATATCTGTGTTCTTGATATTTATGGTTTTGGTAGTTAAGCATAGGAAGGTGATATTGTTGTAAATATTATTTATTGTTCAATATTTTTGTGTTTTGTTGTTTTATGCATTGATATTATGTCAGTGATCCCTCATTTCCCTGTCTACACCTCTGGTGTGGGCCCACAGGCTCTGCATAAGGGGAGAAGAGCTTCACCGCCCAGAGGCGGAACTTGCGGCTCGGAGGTAGGGCTTCCGGCTCGAAAGTGGAGATTTAGCCATGGCGGAAATTTCCTCCTCCGGGCCGCAAGCTCCGCCTCCGGTCCAGAAACTCCGCCTTCGGTCCAAAAACTCCACCTCCAAGCTGGAACCTCTGCCTCGGGCCAGAATTTCCGGCCCGAGTGCAGACCTAAAGTTAGTAGTCTTAAATCTATTCTGTGAATGCCGAAAGTAGTAAGTTAATTCTGTGAATCCCGAAAGTAGTAAGTTCACTCTGTGAATCCCGAAAGTAGTAAGTGCATTCTGTGAATACCAAATAGTAGTAAGTTTAGGATTTAGTCTTAAGTTCATTCTGTGAATCGGGCCCCATATTTATGTATTTATTTTATTTGCGCAAATACCCGTAGGTGTCTCGGTGCTGGGAACGGTTACTAGAGAGGCAGGGAAGAGCTAGAGTGTTATTGGTTAAACAACCAAGTTTTGAGTTGTCTGCGGAATGCGAGGAGAGTAGGGGGTGTCTTAATGTGGAGAGGGAGAGTGTTCCAGAGTCGGGCTGTGGCGACTGTGAATCTTCTGTCGCCCCAGAAAGCTTTTTTTGTTCTGGGGACGTTTATGAGGTTGGCTGCGGAAGAGCGTAGGGGTCTGGTGGGTGTGTAGAGGCTTAAAGTTTTTTTTAGGAATTCGGGTCCTGAATTATTTATTGCTTTGTAAGCGATACATAGGGCTTTAAACTTGGTACAGCTTCTGATAGGTAGTCAGTGGAGTTTACGTATTAGGATGGAGGTGGGTTGAACTTGGGGGTGTTAGTCAGGATCCTTGCTGAAGCATTTTGTATCATTTGTAGTTTGTTTAGAACTTTTTCTTGTGTGTTAAGAAGTAGGCCTTTACAGTAGTCCACCTTGGACAAAACTAATGTGCTCATGAGAGTTTTTCCGGCATTAGGTGGGAGATAAGGTAGAAGTTTTTTTATTATTTTGATGGTGTGGAAGGCAGAGGAAACCAAGTTATTTGCGTGTTGTAGAAATGTAAGTTTGTCATCAAAAATGATGCCCAGATTTCTGACTTTTGTGACGGGGCAGGGGGTGGACCAAAGTCTGCTGACCACCATAGTGTGGACTCCACTTAGGTACTGAATAGATTTCTGTCACCGTGAGCAACTAGTTTCTCTCCTAGCCCTGCTTTCTACCCCCAATCACTTCACAATGTATTCCTGGAGTATTGTTCCACTTATTGCACTGTGTAAAATGGGCTGTTGTCTACATGTTGGTGCATTGAGGCATAATGCTTTTGAGGAAAGCACCCATGGGTTCAACATAGATACTGAGGAGCAAGGGGGAGAGATTCAGGAAGGTATTCCAGGGTCCACATAATAGACAGGGCACCCTGTACACGGCAAACCTTTTACTAGGCAGACTCCCCAGGATATTGTGGCATAGATTTGCAAATTTAGTCGCACAAAAATGGAAAGTTAGCGGCACAAAAATGGAAACTTAGCAGCATTATTGCAGCACTTCATTTTATTTTAAATCATTCCTTTTCAGCCTTAAATCAATGTAAACTGATTTAGCAGAATACTCCACTGTGAAATAGGCATGTTTAAAGTATTTGTTGCTCTACAGAAGCACAGCTCCAATCTGCACCTTGTGAGAGGGGGCCATATTTCTCCCTGGGGTGTTCTAGCACCCATGTATGCACCCCTGCCTGGGCACCGCTGCCTCCTGGACCCGTCTAGAATGTCCTACACCTGTGGGCCAAGAGGAGTGTTTGCCTCAGGGACAGAGTGAGTGTTTTTCTCTACCAATCTGCATATCTCCATCTGCATGTGACTTAGGTTTGGAATGAAGTCCGCAATTAAGTAACAGCAGAGGGGTGTGTGCAGGGCTTTAAGTAGGATGAAAAAACTGGGGCGGGGGTCTCTCACAGGGGCGTGGTCGATGTAATTAAGGGCGTGCCTTAAAACACTTGAGCTAAAAATCTGCACTTAGTGTAGTGTGCTGCCCTGAATGGTATTTTGCTGCTTCTGTCCATTCATCCAGATATATAACACAACGTGGCCATGCAATTGATAACCTGCATATGTCTGCACTCCAGGGCTCCCTCTGATAGATAATCTGCCGCAGAAGGCTCCCATGGCTGGAAACGGACTTGCTCTCCCATTGAATCGAAATGAAAACTTGTAATGTGAATGTCGCTTCTCACAGCTTGGCCACGAGAAAGCAGATATTGGATGGCAGCAACCTAGTGACGTGTGCACGCACAGCTAATAAAAGGGCATTGT